>NW_010147169.1:0-16714 GCF_000699245.1 Pterocles gutturalis | reverse complement strand
GATTTTTCCTTGTGTGATTGCATGGTTTATCTGACAGTGGGACTCTGCCAGCAATTTTTGACCTCAGAACTGGACATACCAAACACATTTGTAGGAAATCATGTTTCACTGGTTCTACTACTAACAGAGATATTTGAAGTTTGTCCTATTTATTTTCTTTTCAACTTATTTGTATATTTTGGAGAAAGACAAGTTTCTTAAAATATGGCCAAGGCATCTGGAGAAGGTGTGAGTTGGTGACTGTGATGGTCCTGGTCTCTCAGGAGAAATTCCCATGTAGAGCTGGAGCTGCCCTGGGAAAGGTCTTTCTCCTGCATGACTGAGCTTTAATGCTGGACCTGCTGCCCACATCATTATGTTTGAGACGCAGTTTTCCTGAAGAGCACAAAGCAAAGTGACGACAGTAAGCAGTAAGTTTTATAAGACACATGTACAATAAATACTTCCTATGGTCTATGACCTTTGAAGCTTTGTAGCTGTCCTGGTATCATTCTGATCATCTGGAAGGCCACTGAAGGATGACTGAATGCTCTAAAGATTGTAAGGTGAGATAGTAATGCCTGTCCTGTTGGATATGCCGTCTCTTCCCTCATTGCTCATGCAAAGGGCATGGGCATAATTTATGGGAGTGAATGCAGTGAAAGTCAGACTGGGAATAAAAATGAGGTGTCAGATGAGAGAAGGATAAAAATTCTTTTGTAAATGAAGGAGGAAAAAAACATTTTGTGCAGTCGACAGCATCCTGGAAATCAACCATTTCACTGAATCACTGAAATACCTGAGGGACAACTTCACAATTAGATGTCATCACAATTTATATTCTATTACTTTTAGGCTTCTCCTCTGTAATTGTGTTTTCAAAGAATTGTTGCTAGAATGCTTTTGTTTTCTGTTTGAGCATGCCTGGCCCTACGAAGGATTTCAGTTAGCTCTAGCAGGCGTGAGGTATGCTGTTTCTTTGGAAACATCAAATCTAATTAAAACGGTAGTGCAGATATAATGCCCCTGGGTGCCTGCAACCGAAGGCATCTCTGGGATGCCGGGAGATGGGGTAATTTCTCATCAACCTTTAAGGGTCATTTTGGGGACTAGTGACATCACCTTCCAAGATGCAGAGAAGCCAGATGTTAATAATGCCTTGGAGCAAGGGACAGAAAGTGGAGAGATAAGCAGTGACATCAGGAAGCCCTAGATTGTCATCATCTAACACTATTTAAATATTAATTGTTAGAGACCGGTTGACTGCTGGTAGGCATAATTCACCCAAACTGTTGAGTAACTTACTCCCTTTGCTCATGAGTCAGGTTCCAGCCCCTGCAGAGTTTCCTCTGGTACGCTTTCAGGATGTCAGCCCTGTAGCGGTGAATGAAGTGCCCAGACCTGACCACAGTGCTCCAGAGACAGCCGTCCCGGAGGCACCCAGGGAACCAGCCCTCCCTTGGCAGTGACTCCCTGCCAAGGTCTGTACTTCTCCAGACTAACCCTTTTATTTTGCAGTTTTATTTTCTGTTGCCATGCCACGTTACTGTTCATTACATTGTTCAGCAAAACTTGTAAGCTTTTTTTTTTTACTAGTGGGACATTCCAAGCTCCTTCTGACTTCTTGACAAGATTATTTTCTCTTAGATCTATTAATCTATAGTTTCCAAAACTATGTTATCCTTTATTCTTTTTTTTTAATTTTTGCAGCAATTTCCAATTGTACTATAAATTTAAGATTTAACTATTTTTTCTCTTTTTCTCTTTAAATCTTTTTTTTTTTTTTTTAATTTGGCTCTGCATCACGGCTTCTTTCCTGTTGTTTAGAGAACTTTTAGTCTGCCTATAGTGCTCCTGTGCAACTACTGGTAAATCCTGAACTATGAGTTTATATCCTGTTGATATTTTTTAGTCCTGTACTGGCAGGCAAGGTGATGGGGCAGCTTGACGTTCTGTCTCTGGTACCATACATAATTTCACAATCCTACTGTCCCTTCTTGATTACCTTCCCTCTAGACTGCACATGTGGGGAGCCACATTAAAAGCAGATGGTGGTACTTGCATAAAAATGCTAAAATTTGTTATTCGGCTTTATTGAAGCCAAATGAGTTCTGGACAAAGCTGATGCCTCAGATAAAGATTGTGTGCAAAGAGGAAATGGGCTTTCCAATAGCAGCTGTAGAACCTAAAGCCTGAGGTAGAGGTGTGCTAACGACCATCATTCTGTTAGTACTTAGGCAGTTTTCAACACAGAATGAAAACTTTTTTTTTTTCCTTAGCGTGTGTTTTTAGATCCATTTGATTAATTGTAGTTTTCAACCTATCACTACATTTCCCTTAATGAGATTAATTTATTAAAAGCCATGGTTCTATGAGTAGACTAATCATTCACATGCTCAGTTCTTTGGACATGTAAGAAAATATTTTTAAACGTTCTCAGAGAAAACGATCTATTGCACTGGAGAAACTGTTGAAGAGTTTATTAAAAGATTTGTTGCAAATCGTTTAGCACTTGAATGCCTCTACTGATGAATAGGAGTCCGATCTGAGTGTGAGTCTTTAGCTTGTTCTGTTAATTAATTAAGGCAATTTTTCTGTGAAGTCAACATAATTATTCCCATTGTTATGAGGCTAAAAGACTGCAAACTGGATTCTCCTTTAGAAGATGAGGAACACATATAGAGAAAAAAACAGTGTAAATTTTGTAGTCCTGAAAGTCTAGTACAAATAGGCGAAGAATATGTGTAATTAATTAATATTAGAGCCTCCATTTAAAAGCAGGGAAGCTGAGATATAGAAAGGTGCCCAATTCAAATTACATTGTAAGTCTGAGGTAAAGAAATTTGAATGTTTCTTGAAAGCATGGATGTGGTGAAAATGTTTCACTTTGATGTGACCAGGCTACCTCTAATTTCTAATTTTCAGCTAACATGAGAGATGCATTTATGTTACTTAGGAACTCATACTCCAGGATAAAAGCAATATGTGCAATGTATAAAGATGTCCAACAATTCCAGTTGAAAATGAAACTCTGTCAGCAAAACATATAGTCTGAGAGGTTTTTTCTGCAGTTTATTTTGGGGGTTGATTTTGCAGTCTTTTTTGGTTGTTTCTATCCCCAGCCTTTTGGATGTTTCAGGGTGAAATTAATGCAGTGTTTCAACCAGAGTCAGCATCTTTTCCAACTTACATGTATTCGAAGAAATACAGCTGGTAGGAAGCTGTTCTCTTTTTCATTAAGGGCTAAAAATATAACTGATTTTTTTTTTTTTAATGTCTACAAAAGCATTGGGAATTGTTGAAGTCTGGAGTCTGACACTTTCTATTCACACATGGAGATGTCCGTTCAACTTCTGTGCTTCTCACCCCTATTTAGAACCTGTAGGTGGCTGGCAAGGTTGTTCTTACTGTTGAAACACTCGCCGTTTCTGGGAAGGTGGCCCATGGGAGTGCTAGAACAGTGCTGCTAGTGAGATAAGTAGTCTGAGCAATAATCCGATTTAAGAGTAATTAAGATGTACCAGAAATTCTACTAGATATTACTCCCCTGCCCCCCACCAATTCGTAAAACTATCAAGGTACCTTTCAAGAGACATTGATAAAGCTTTCTGTGTAAAAGCAGGTTAGTGATTGCGGAAGAAACACTGAATCTCATTTGTTTCAGCAAGCATACTGATAAACACACATATATTACCATAATTCATCTGGATCTCACACCTTAAATATTGTCTTATTTTGGGACTGGTTTTATTTCTTCAACTTGATGGTAGACATTTTGCAACACTCCAATAGAAACATCCATCCTGATGGAATGACATTAGAGATCTGGGGATGTAAGCAAGCTGTGGCTAGTACGTACAAACTTTGGGAAAAGCTTGAAAACAGTGTTCATTGGAAGAATCTGCTGGTTACGATATTTCTGCTCTTCTCCACTCCTTCATTTCTGTAACTCACCAAAAACGTATTTAGTCCATTGAGCTGTCACAGCCGTCAATCTTCAAATACTTCAAGCTCATTCAAAACAATTGCTTTTGAAAATAATAATCAGAGTTGACATCTGCATTGCAATGACATCTTAGTCTGTTTTGGAGGTCAGAGAGGCAAACTAGCAGCCGTTTTTCCAGATTAAGGCTTAGAGAGATCTCAGTCCTCTGCTTAATTGCTAAATATTGCCTTAGTGCTAAAGACAGTCCCCCCCACACACATACACTTATGTATGTTTATGTATGTATGCATCTAGAGACAAAATCCTACAGACACAACATTATTTTTAAAAAACTCTAATATTTTGTTAATCCTTATGGTGGAATAGCAGAGCATTAGTCACAGTTTTCTGTATCAGAAGCACTTCCAGAAACAAAATCCACAAAGTACACACTTTCACTAGAGTCAAATTCCAGCTCCTCCAGCAGGGATCTACACTGGGCGTCTTAATGAATGCCAGGTACAAAATACCTACCCACAGCTGCCTTCCTTTCCCGGCTAACAGCTTGTGTTGGAGCAGCATCAAAGCTGGCTACAGGCATAGCAAATGTATGCACCTGCATAGAGTAATTACCGAAGCTAATGCCAGTATGTATTAGCTTCAGTGCTCTTGTGGAAAAAAAAAAGTATGGATTAACTCACAGCATTCAGCTTATTAGAGCTGTCTCGCTGCATATCCAGTTTTTATGAGCACTTATGAAGTAATATCCACCTATGTTCCTTTTTTCTTTCTGATGATGGAGGCCTTCAGCTGTGACATTGGAGTGCACTTCAAAGCTACTCCTTTGCTTTCCCATTTCAAACTCAGCATTAGTTTACTGGTCATGTCCTGCCACCACACATACACCTATTGATCTATTTGCAACTTTTATATAGTATTTATTTTTTAATGTCTTAGTACTGGTTTCTTCCTCATCATCTGGAACTGGTAGGAAGATTGGTTAGTCCCAAAAGACAATTTAGCGATCACTTCTAAGAATCAAGATGGCTTTGACAATCAGTGCAGCTGGCAGTGGGTATCCATCTAATGAGAACTGAATTTAGACACTTCAGACTTCTGATCAGTATTGTCCTATGCTGGAATAAATGTGGAAACATAGAATTAAAAAGCTGCTACTTCTGTAATCATTCTCTTGAGCTGTCCCCAAAACCACTTAAAATTATTTTTACTGTGAAGTTACAATTTATTTTCTGTGAAAGTGGAGTAAAGGTAAAAATAAATTTGAGCTCTAACACCCTGCCTGCCCTGTGTATGCCTGTTTTGTCTAGACTGTGAGCAATGAGAACCAGACACCATCTGAAATTATAATTTAGTTTATTAAGGAAATGAGAATTATATGATCCTGGTATCAGTCTGCGTCCCCTTAATGACTTCTGAACTCATTGTCTGATTTCAAGCTAATGTGACAGAAGCTGGGGAACAACAAGATAATTAAGCTACTGCAAGTTTTGTGAAAATTAGGAGTTGGATAGAAGAGAGAGAGCTGTAAATGTCCAGAAAGAAGAATGCATGTATAGTCTGAGTTTAAAGAATCCATACAGTCAAGATCTCTTATAAATTTCTCCTCTGCAGGGAAAAAAAAAGAAACCTAGAATCTGAAATTGCAATTGGTCAAGAAATACAAATAAACAGCAAGCCAAGCTTTATTAGTCTGCTGCCCAGGGAAATAGTCTGCTTATCTGCCAAAAATCAGCAATACATCCTGTGATTCACAGGAGGAATTAACACTACAGCATGACAGGGATCAGATTGTCCTGATGCTGGGCTGGGGATCAGCCACAGACGCTGGGGAGGGCAGCCTGCAGAGCTGGCACAGCTTGGAACAGACACCAACCTGCATAAATGTGGTGTGAAAAAAAAAAGAGTGTTCACTAGAAATGTACTCAGTTGTATTTGGCTGCCAAAAATTTAGGAACTACAAGGGCCTAAATCAGCCCTAACAAAAGTAGTTCTTTTGATCAGAGGTGACCTGAATACCCAGTGATTCACTGGAGGGCTGCAGAGAAAAGAGATGCCAACTTTGATGTCTGCAAATTCTCTGCTGCAAGGAAGACAATTGAGCT
The DNA here is from genome assembly GCF_000699245.1 of Pterocles gutturalis. Taxonomy (NCBI): domain Eukaryota; kingdom Metazoa; phylum Chordata; class Aves; order Pterocliformes; family Pteroclidae; genus Pterocles; species Pterocles gutturalis. The sequence continues at coordinate 10,687 of NW_010147169.1, read as the reverse complement.
GTTTTTAAAAGACTCTTTTCCTAGCATGGGTGAAAGGAAGAACATAACTGGTATTAAGAAGCTGCCCCTGGGACGGTAATTCAGAGTGACACTACACTAGAAGAGCAGTGCTTTGAGTGTGTGCAAGATACGGTATATTTGACACAGAGCATGTGGGATGCGACCAGGAAGACAAAGTGAGAGAGATCCAAGAAAAAGTAGTTGCATTTCTTTTTGGTACTACGTGTATCTCTGGGCTGTTACTTACTTTTGTGCTCAGCCTCTCCCCATTTTCAGCCCAAAAGTTCGGGACACTCTGAAGTTATTCCGTACTTAGCTTAAGGGTGAACACGTGGCAGAGTCATCTGCTTTTCATCTGCTTGCCTTCTTCTTGGGGAACCCTGGTCCATTTCTAGCAGAGAAGGGAGCCCTTCCTCTGAAGATGGAAGAGAAGGTCTAACTCCAGGAGAGAAAATTCAGCTGCGCATATGCTGATGTTGTGCCAGGCTTTCAGGCATGCAAAGTAGCTCATTAGCCCAAAAAAAAAAAAAAAGTTTCCTAGGTGTCACATTAAAAATGCAACTATGTTCACTGCAACTGCTAACAGTATAATAATAATTGTCATGTAGCAAGCTCTGATCATTATTTTCTGGTAGATGGAGCTCAGTGATCCTTTCCTGTCAGCTGGCTGCTGCTTTGGAAGTTGTCTAGACAGAGAATGATTTTATTTAAAGTATGGTTAATGCGTGTCCCATCCATAAGGAAAACTGGCTCACCTGCACGCTGCCCCGTATTTTCTTCTTCAAAGCACTCTGCCGCTGTCACACACTGCATCTAGTGGACCCCCCGGCTTGTAACCAGGGCTTTTTACTCCATCAGTCACGAGAGGGCACTGTTAAACGTGGTCTCCCTCTCCTCTACATGAGGGGTTGCCTGCGGGAATATTAGAGAGTTTGTAATGTCTTAATGCCTTGGCAAACGTTTATACTTTTCAGATTTATACTTTACACCTGCCTCCTCTGGTTGTGTAAGATGCTGATGGCAGAATTATATATTAATTGTGTATTTACTGATAAGGAACACGACCATTGTAATTACCCGCTTGCTTTGCAATGGCAAAAAAAGGACCAACAGCTTGTCTCATGCAACTCTCAGACCTACAACCAGATTCAAGGGGTCCCTTGACTTTCCTTAGGGAGAGCAGAGAAGAAGGAGGTGGAGTGTTTTTTGAAAGAGACAAAATTTAAGCCAGCACAAAATACTCTTCTGTTTTCTTTTAAGTTGTATCAGACAGGCAGTAGCCAAGATTTGTTTAAAATATGTTTTCTCGATACAAGGCTATGTTATGGAACTCCCTGCCACAAGGCACATTGGGATAAGAAAACTAGCATGACTTGAAAGAATCTGAATTCTTTCATGCCCATGGACACCAGCAACACTGAGTCTTCAAAATTAACACAATTCATTTTAAAAGGGTATAGTGCTCCTACATTGTAGCTTAAGTCATCCCTTCAGAGAAGCCATGTCGAGCTACTACTGCATGGTGGTTGTGCTGCTCTGGACAGTACCAGGCAGGTGGCACAGCACTCTGCTGACATGGCTGCACCAGCATCAGCACCAGGCTATGGTGGCAGTCCCCCTGCCCAGCTCTGGTGGCAGTCCCCCTGCCAAGCTCTTTCTTCATAATGCCACACAGACAAACCCTACATCCTGTAGTATCCCTGTGTTAAAGATTGTACCCGGAGCTTTACCCCAAAGGCTGTGAGGGTGACAAACACTGATCGGGCACCCCCAGATTCCTAAGGAAGCATAGATTTGTTTCCCGATTGGTCGAATTTCCCTTGTGCTGAGTAAGCTTCTTGTCATGCAAAGTAAGATCAAGCAAATTCTACATTACAAGAAAAGAGAAGCAGGGACCAAAATTTTCTCTATTGCTTTTACTTCTTATTATTGCTAGTCTTCATTTTAAGCAACTGAAATGCTGTTTGTATCACTGCCCATGTGCCAAAGTTCTTAAACAGCTGCTTGTTTTTCCTGTGAGCAAATGGAAGCCTTCACACTTCTCTAAGTGCTTTCTCCTCCCTCATTCCCAGTGGGTTAAGATGTATATGAATAAAATACACAAGTGTGTGACATAAAAATGCTTTGGAGAAGGTTGTGTTTAGCAAAGCAAATGGCCTGACTTTGGGCAATCGGTTATTTGTACTGCAGGAGGCCTGTGAAGCCCCACTGGGCGAGGTATTTTCACAGGTCTATAAATGAGAAGACTTTGCTTTGGACGGAGTTGGGGAACACCTTGCATCCTCCTTGTGTTACAGCCTAGAAGTAGAGTTTGGCTGTGAATTGCCTCTTTTATCCCGAGACAATGAGCTCATAGAAGTGGCCAGGCTGTAACTTTCTTTGGTTTCCCAAAACTTTCCTGTAGTAATTTCCTTGCTTAATTTCTCCAAAGTCTATAATGACACTTACAAATAAGGTTAATTCCTGGCTTCTGCTGTTTGCTGGTAGAGCTGAGAATCGCATACACTGCCTTTAAGGGTGCTCTGATCATCTTAATCTTTCTATGAATGACACTGTTTACTGTGTTTGGACAAGTGAGAACCCTTCACTGTACAAAGAAAGGTACTGTCAGAAGGCAGATCTTGGCTTAAAACAAATGAAGATTAATTTTCTAGGTATAGGAAGAAAAGCAGAAAATCTTTTTGTTGTTGTTTAACCCAGCAGGCAGCTAAACACACACAGACATTCGCTCACTCCCCCACAGTGGGATGGGGAAGACAATCAGAAAAAAGGTAAAGAGTTGAGATAAAGACAGTTTAAAAGGACAGAAAGGAAGGGAAAACTATAATAATGATAAAATAATATACAAAACAAGTGATGCACAATGCAACTGCTCGCCACCTGCTGACCCATGCCCATCCAGACCCTGAGCAGCTGCTGCCACCCCCCAGCCAACTCCCCCAGTTTTATTGTTCAGCATGATGCCATATGGGATGGAATACCCCTTTGGCCAGTTGGCGTCAGCTGTCCTGGACGTGTCCCCTCCCAGCTTCTTGTGCACCCCCAGCCTCCTCGCTGGCAGAGCAGTGTGAGAAGCTGAAAAGTCCTTGACTTGGTGTAAGCACTGCTCAGCAACCTCTCAAACATCCGTGTGTTATCAACAGTATTCTCATCCTAAATCTAAAACACTGTGCTGTAGCAGCTACTAGGAAGAAAATTAACTCTATCCCAGCCAAAACCAGGACAGTTTTTAAGGATCTTTTAAAGAAACACTTGATCCTGCCAAAGGAGGCTGGACTCCAAAATACAAAGTCAGTGGGAATTTTGGAGGAGGTCTCCAGATGCACTGTGAACTTCCAAACTGTGCTCTGGGTTTGAGAACTTAGTGTGTGCATGGTAAGTATTTGCTCACTGGATACATGTCTTTAAATGCTGTGGTGGGAGGAGAAGTGGATTTGAAGCAAACATTCAAAATGTTCATGGTCTTGTGTAATTCTTGATATGTTGACAGAGCAGTAATGAAAGGCTGTTTCAGCTGACCAGTTGGAATACAGATAGAGAATACGCACATGGGAAGAAGATCTGCATTCAGTTACCGTCCTACCACAGACTGGCTGCAGACAAGACAATTATTCTATGCCTCAGTTCCCTAATTCTAAAACAGTGATACTCCTTTGTCTGGCTTGTCTATTTAGTTGCAATGCTCCTCATGGCACTGATTGTGTCTTAAAATATTTTTTGTTTTATCAGATAATACAAAGCAGCTCTGATTATCTGAGTGCTACTGGAATTCTATTGCTCCTAATCAGAAGAAGTGGTTAATTAGTCATTTGTTATCTCTGGGTTTCATTTTTGTCTTCTTTATCTTATCTTGGCAAAAATACTTTATTCTTGGATAACAACATTGTATGGTACTTTTGGAAAAATGTTTTACCTGATGTCTTTATTTCTCTTTAATCCCATTTCATCCAAACTCAAGAATATCAGCAGTGGTAGTCCAAATTTCCATACTAGATCATCCAGACAATTTTTTTCTTAGACTAAAAAATTTTGTTATAAACAAACACATGTAAGTACCACTGCAGAGCTATTCATTGCCAGTTAGCCCCTTGTACATAAAGACAGGCTGATGCTTTCATATTAAGTTTGAGATGCCAAAATGTCACTAGTCTAGGTGAATTTGAATGCAGCCTCTTGTGCAGGTCTGTTATTCACATTAAAAATATCACTATGGCACAGAGGCCACTTGGGCTGACTTAAAAAATGTCTGAGCAGATAACAAGGAGACGTAACAGTCACTGGAAGCCTTTCCAACTTGGGTTATTTAATTAGACCTTATGACTGAAAATTCTTGTGATCATCAGGAGATCAACATTCCAACATATTCCTGGTTGTGTCTATTAAATATTCCCTTTTTTGGTCCTAAGTGTGAATGTTTGGAAAAATGTTAAGTTAATACAACCCACTTGACTTCACTGGCACATTTTACAAAAGGAGGAGGAAAAAATGTGGAAGCCACTGAAAACTAAAGGGTTCTTGCTTTGGAGAAAAACAAAGTTCAAGCCAATGCTACAGACTGGCTGGAACTCTTCCACAGTTTTAAAAGGAAAAGACCCTATTGAAGACTCTTTTTACAAAACTCCTTTTTCTTCATTTGCATAAAAGAGGAACCAAGCACACTTAACACTGTGTAAAACACATTTATTTCAGAGAAGCCAGCTTTATCTTCAAGTCCCAGCTAGTTAATCTGTTCAAACTCATTTTTAGCTTAAAGTCTCAGCAATTTGACACACCATAGGGACTTAAAGTTTTTAGTCTAGATGGAATGTGCTGACAATACTGTCAGCTAGGGCACTGATATAGCAGGATTGGTTTCTCTCATGTTTGGTAAGAATAAATGTTTTTCTCTCTCAGGGAAAAAGAAAGAAAGGGGACAAGTAAAGAAAACATCCATTTTCTCCCTAAATCTGTAAAGTGTGCTAGCTACATCTGTATGGTATCTAGAGACATGTGTGCTATATATGAATGATGTGCAAATAGAGTTGTTTTGAAAGTGTCTGGGAAATTCTGTGTGAAACATTCTCCCCCACAAGTTGCAAGTTTTCACCCACTCTGCAACAGAGGTTTAGCTATAAATCCAGAGGCCTAGGTATATCTCTACTGTAATTTGGGTGGGCTTCCAAAATATAGACGGTGAACTGTTTATGTGGAACTCCTTCTGTGGGCGGCTGGCAATCCCAAACATGCACTTTTTGCACGTGTTGCATTTCCAAATAACTCTAATATCCTCTTGCATTCCCACTGTTTGAGTTGTTGACAATTGACAACAGAGTTTCCTGGCAAAAACTTTTAATTACAAATGCTATGTTATTCTCCTATAGCTCTTGAAGTGACCTAATCTGAGCTTTGTCAAATAACTTTATTGCCATAGATCAGGCAACTTTAAAATCTACCTTCTCATTTTATCATGTTTACTTCTTCAGAGTAACAGATGTGTGTAATATGAGACTTACCAGCAGTTGTTTCTGTAACTGTGTTCACACCTTTCACGCCCAAAGGTTAGACTATTTGCATGGGGCTCTTAAGCTTTGTACTTAAAAGGTTTAAAAAAAACAAAAACCAAAAACCAAAAAACTAACCAAGAATACTCTGCATCCCTGTAATCATGCTGTAGCCCTGTAGCCATTACCAGTGTTTCTTTCCTTAGGCTAGAAATTGAGATTAGAGACTGAAGGTTGTAATAAAAGTAAATTATACTGTGTAGCTAGCCTGGCTGGTCTCTGTAAGGATTGGGAATGGGCACTAACTGCATATGTAACCGAAGCTTTCTAGTTCTGGGCTATTACTTCAGCAGAACATAAGCATGCTCTGGTAGAAATGGTTAATAAGCATATTTTCTAAATTTTCCCAGACTTTGATTCATCTCAGAAACTCTCTGTCAACTTGAACTTTGTTCTGCTGAAGTGAGAGCTGCAGGGGAAAAAGTTGTGTCTTCCACATACGTGCAGGTCCTATCCGTTTCCATTTCATGAAGAAAAGGGTGAAGCTTACTGCATGATGCAGAGTGGCAATATTGTCTTTCTGTCGATTGTCTTTATCTTGATCCATACATTTGTAGGGTCACTCTAGCCTCAGTCAGTACCTGTTTCTCAATGCCTTTTTGTGTAAGACACAGTAACCACCCCCTTTACCCATCACTTGGCTCGCATGAAAACCAACAGTACTCTGCTGACGGCTTTAATTCAGCAACAGTCAGAAGTATTTAATGTTTTTAATGCTTTAATGTATGAAAGAGGAAGTTCTCTGCCACCACCAGTGGCTTCAAAAAAATGATGGTACAGAATTTTTGCAGCCCCACCACATATTTGGTCTGCTAGTCTGAACAGTTTGTTAGTTTGAAACACAAGCTGTACATTTTAGCTATTAAAATCAGTTAAATTTCTGTCTTTTCCTTGTTTATGCCACTAGTTTATACATTATTCCAATCTCTAAACAAAAGAGGATAAAACAGCTGCTGAGTTTCCAAAACTGTAATTCTCCACCAGCCAAATGTGTACAGCCCTGTTGCTTTTTTTCACCAAACCTAAATGTGTAAAGGCTCAGATACCTGTACATGCTACCAGATATGCATAAACTGCCTATGTGGTCTTTTGCTGACAGATCTAATTCATTTTTCTTGCTCCTGAGCTTAGTGAACTAATGGTGGCCCAAACATCATATGTCAATGTTAGTACTACACTGTGTCTGACCTCTTGGCTTCCTCCCTCCTTAGATACTCAATCTCTGTATTTGCAGCATGAAACTCACAAGCTTCTCAATGCTTTCTGTGTTCCTGGTCAGCAAAGACAGAAGCAGGATGGGGGATGATAATTTAACCTGCCTGCAGATTGCAGATTTGGGAAGACATTATAGTGGCTCACTTTTAGAATATTATCTTCTAAACTCAAGAGGTTCAAAGCTGCATTGCTTTTTAAAACGAGTGCTTACATTCTGCAAAAACAGGCACTCACATACCAGAATGAAAAAAAAAAAAAAAAAATAATTGCTTCTGGGAAATGGATGAATGTGTTCCTTCCCAACAAAGTTACTTCCTAAGCACATGATTCTACTATTTCCCCTGCTCAATAAGGGGTCATGTCAAGAACAAGCCTCATACTTAAGAAATTTCTAGAGCAGAAATTTAAGTGAGAAAGAAGCACGTATAAAAGTGTGCCTTCTGAACTTTTCCTGAAAGGAGCCTAAAAGATTTTACAGAAAGATTGGAAGTGAGAGAATGAATAAAGAAGAAAGCACAAGGCAAAAGGAGAGGTTATCTTTACTCCCTTTATGCAGCTCTGCTCCTTGTACTCCTAATCCCCTGATAATCATCTGAACCCTATAGTTCAGCTCCAGTAACTCACTTTTCCAAACACTTCAGCTGGGTAACTTCATCCTTCATTTGTTTCCTGTGCCTTGCCCTACAGAAGCTATATAAGCTCTCTGAGGGTTTTGCTGGTTACAGTCTGTGGCTTGTAAGCTACAAAAAAAACCAAAAAACAAAAAAAAAAAAATCTAAGTGTAGGTCAGGATGAGCTGAAATCTTTTAAACACAGCCAGCCGTTGTTTCCTAAACCTGTCCCTGAAGCAGCTGCATGAAGGATGTTTACAATTAAAAAAAAAAAAAAACCCACACAAAAAAAAACCCCAGCAAAAAACCCCCCCTCAAGCAGACAGTTAAGAATGCACAGGATTATTCTAGCCAGCAGCACTCATTAAATATCATGTCTGAACATTCATTATCTTGAGCCTGATCTGTTTTAGGATCAGCATCTAAAGAAGTGGCACTGTTGACTTCCAGCATCCTAGAGGGCTCTTAGGACAAAGGCCCAACTAGAAGATAAATGGTCCTAGCAGGGACTCTGGGGAGAAACTGTGTCTGGACATGAAGTGTTATGTCATCTGGCTTCTGCTAGGATGGGAGATCCCTTTTTTTTTTTTTTTTTTTTTTTCCCCTTCTTGATCTGACTTGTGCAATCAAAAAAAAACTGGAAAAAAGAAATGTGTGAGCTCTGCTGAGAATGAGTCAATGCCTCGAAACCCAGCAGGGGCACTGTCTGCTCTCCTTATGGAGCTCAGTGGCTTTCATCCCGATTCAAGCGTCTCCTACTCCTCCCTCTCAGCTGAATGCAGATGTGGGTTCACTGGCAACTCAGGGCCTTGTTCTTTGTGAGTGTTTAAGGCCTGAGCAATCATTTTAAATTGAAAGCAGAGACGGTGATGCTATTACAAGATTGTCTAGAGCAGCAATTCCCAACTAGTAAGACATGAGAACATTTACAAGAAAGGAGTTTCATGAAGTCTAGGCTAGAAATCAGCAAAGAAAAGCATGACCATGATACAGAGCAGCATCTTCTTGGAGTCAATGCTTAAAAATGCTGTGAAGAAAACTTTTTCCTAAAAGGTGTTGCCAATACAGATTTTGGTCAGCTGTGACATGGAAAAGGTCAAAACAAGCTTGTGCCAGGCTCTGTGTGGGTACATTAGGGTTTCATATTCTTTCTGTATTCTAATGCCAAATAAACATTTATCTGCAGAAAGAAAATGTTCATACAATAATCACCTTTCTTTTAACAGCTTATGCACCAATGGGTAGGTAGCTGTTGGATTCTGTGCACACGCACTGCCATTTGAGATCAACCGTAGACAGAGAGTCTTCAGCAGAGATCAAGGATGTATGTGCATTTGTTTTGGACTAAAGGGAAACACATCTGTCCAGTCCAGCATATGTCATCACCACAGAGGAGGAAACAGCCTAGGAGTAACAGTGTGGCTGCATGTAATCAGCATAGTATGTGCGTACAGTTGAATGCTAACTCTATGAATGGTGTTGCCTGGCACCAGGTTACCTGTGAAACAAACTGACTAATAGCTGTCTTTAATATTATTTGTAGCAACTCGTAGGTTTACTTTACAGATATTCTTAAAATTTCCTTGAAACTCTGTTGTGACTTCAGAGAAAAGAAAATATGAAGAGGGAGGTTCAACAGAGCCAGTGAGAACCGAAGTATTCAGAACCTCTGAAAATAAAGTTACTTCTCTTCAGGACTCCCATTTCAGTGATTCAGGCTTAAAAAGTAGTAATAAAATAGTCTCTATTTATCTGTTTTTAAAGTCCCAGAGCCTTTAAAATAATGAAAGCATCTTGTGCTCCTAACAGATAGTCAACCTAAGAGAAGTAGTAATGGGAAAAGTATCACTGCCAGCAGACAACTTCCTCTTGAAGAGGCAGCAGCAATTCCTCCTAGTTCGCTCACTTTGTACTGCACCTGGAAAAGAAAGAGTCAAATGGCTTGGCTACAACTTTTCATGGACTCATACTGGTAACTGCTCCCATCCTTTGCAGAGGCTTGTCCTCGGTAAGACAATGACATACCAGGTGAAGGCAACACCTTGCACTGCCTCCCTGTACAGCTTACTCAGGCTGCAGAACACATTCTCTGTCAGTGGCTGAAAAATTCACCTCAGGATCAAAAGGTCTCTGCAAATCTAAAACTCCTGACATTGCTGCAGCAAAACACATCTTTGCTGTGACTTGATTATCTTGGCCACTTTTTTTCTGAGTTGACTGCTGTTGAGTGGAAACAGAGTGAGGTGAGAGAAAGAATCAGAACCTGGACTGTGGTTTGTGCTGTCACCTCTAGAGGTATTTCAGAGCCAGGTGAGGAGGCAAGTTCTCTGCAGCTTGTGCTTTCCCTTTTCTGTAGCAGTTAGGAACCACATTTTAAGATACCTCGCAGTGATTTGAGCACAGAACAGAAGAATGCAAGATGACAGAAAGGAAAGGCTTTATCTATTGAACCTGAACTTTTGGTTGTGTATCCAAAGGGGTGTTTATAATCTGGCTGTAAATCCATTTCAGATAAGAAGTCAGTTGCTTGGGGTTTTTTTAATGTGTAAACAAAAACTTTAAAAGTACTAGGCTTTTAGTTTGCAATGTACCTGGATTTCCCTGTCCCTCCCCTTCAGGGGCTCTAGTTCCACATTATAAAACAGCAGTTCTAAGGTATTAGTATTGAAGAGGATTCAGTTTGTCCCCATCTCTCATTCGCTCTTCCTTCTACTCTACTTTAGCACTTAACACAATTAACTGTAAACGGTTTATTAAACTAAATCCCCTGCCCCAGATTTGGACATCCCTAGGCAGATGTGTCAGGGCACCAGCCCTAGCCAGGCTCTGGGGGTGAGGTGGGGAAGGCAAAGGGCAGCCCTGAGTGCCCTGTGTGCCCGAGAGGGTCCCTATCAGTGGGATCGGGGCAGTGGGTGGCAGGGCTGCAGCTCCATACATGCATTCTCCATACATACTCCTATGCCTACCCCTGTAAACACACTCCTTAGATATCCTATCCAAGTCTCATACAGACCTTCACATACATCCTCTATGCACTTCTCCTGTATGCAAGCCATACACTCACTCCACAAAATGTATATACATCCCATACACATTTCATTCATATCCTATGCAAGCCCATAAACACCCCCCTCTATGTTTCCCCATGCATGCACCCCACAGAGTCCCCATACACAGTCAACGCTCCCCATATGCCCCTCATACAGCCACCACATCCCTATACCCTCTTGTGTACACATCTCATATAGCACCATACGCACCCCTATACACTCTCCATACATCCCTCCCACACACAGCTCTATACAATTCCCCATATCCAGC
>NW_010147168.1:0-54970 GCF_000699245.1 Pterocles gutturalis | reverse complement strand
CTTTACTGAAATCAAGATAGACCACATCAGTCAGGTCCAAAAAGTGTTCACAGGAGATTCCAAGCTCTGGTTTAGGAGAACCAGTGAGCCACCTTCTTCATGGCAGTGTTGACAAACTCTGTCATTAACAGAGCTTATAGGTATTTTTCACCAGTTATGTCTGGAATGGTTTTGACTTACATGTGCTGACTCTGATTTCTTTCAACACTTCTCTGATGTCTGGCTCTGTTAATGTGCTGAAATCTAGAAGAAGGGGAAACATATCCTCTTGTGTGCTTTCACTGTGGTTGCTCCCACATGGAAAGGGCTTCTGCAGTGCCAGGGATACCTGATCCATGTGTCTGCCAGTCCCTGACACTGTTCAAAGCTGATTTCTGGAGAGAATGGGGAACACTGAGGGCTGACAAATGGATCTAGAGGTCGGAACCGTCTGGAGTGTGGGAAGGAATTTAGCTGCTGCAAAGGCAGAACTGAGACTTCACCCTGCTTTTAACACGTCTGTGATAGATTTGGGGAAGATTTGGAGGATGTCTGAATCTTATAATATTTTCCATGCCTTTTGTTTTATTTTCCTTTTTCATGTTTAAACCTGTTTTGTTTGTTTTATTATTTTTTTTTTCCTGCAGGAATGATTTTGGGACAGCTTGCACACCAGTGATAGCAGTCCTCATTGATATTTATCTATAATTCCCTGTCAGGTTTTAGGTGCTCCAAGGAGGGAGCAACATTCCCGCAGGATACACTTCAGCTGTGAAGCAATGAAGGGGTTTGTGGTAGGCTGAAGATGGAAGAAGAGGTTAACACACAGAAAAGATGCGTTACTCTGTTGAGTTTTAAGGTACAAAGGGAATAGTGCTATATCATAAAATGTATTTACATCCCCTCATTTATTCTCCCTGTAGTATAAAATGCCCTAAATGTCTCTGTGCTTCTCTTCTTATTGGAAAGTATATAAAGATTAAATGATTAAAAGAGCCCTGGTGCACTAAATAAATAACACCAGTTAAAAAAAAAAAAAAAGGAAAATTCTAACACATTAGAATTGTTTTGTGATAAACCAAATTAATTCTTGAATTCTTTAGCGTGATGCATTGATGTATGAGGTTCTTAGCTTATCTGCTATTAGGAGATTTTATGCTGCCTGCCCTGACATTATGAATACCAAACATTCATAAGCACACAGAGGAAGGTTGCTTACCTACTTGTTCAAGTAGTTACAGAACAACAAGCTTTTGGGTTTGGCTGGATAGTTAGGGTGCTTCAGTCTTCCCATTCTTAGACTGAAGAGAGTCATACATAGACCCTGAGAGTTCAATATAAAAATAAAGAGTGAGGGGGATGCACACACACATATCGTAAATTAGATTTGGATCTTACTTAGGCTTGAGAGTATCCGAACAGAAAAGCTGAACAAATGCACTGATTGCAGTTAAAAAGTTTGTGTTTCTCCTCATAAAGAGTGGCTTTCACAGTAATGCCCCTCATCCTTCTGTTCTTGTGTTTTTGTAGCAGAGGCTCTAGTCAGGTGCGATAATGCAATATTTCATAGCCCATCTCTCTTGGGCCTCATCAGATCTTTAGCATATGTACCAAAGCATCCAAAACACAATCCCTCACTTCTGCTTGGACCAAATATGGTCCTTTCCCATATTGTCAGAAAGATTAGCTCAGTCCACCTTTAGGAGTCTTGCCTTTGGGCTGTTCCTTCTGTGTTCTCTCTCCCTGCAACAGCACTTTGCTTCCTGCAATGCAGGTGAGGTAAAGGTTATGTATCTCAGTGACCCAGCGTAACCAGTACCAAATACCTTCCTCAATAACCAGTATCTGCCAATAAGGTGATGCACCTGTTGCCTTGTGAATAATAAAACATTTGTTCATTCAATATCATGTATTTTAGACAGACCGTATTTTTAATTAATTAATTAAAATGTAGTAACTCCATCAGGAATTTACATTCAGAAATAGTGGTGTCCTTAGGAGACTTGTCACCCCTGGCCAGGGTACATGATAGCGAAGAATAAAACCCAGACAACATCTTTGATATCAAATAGGGTGACTGATCCAGAATTCAATGTAAAGGTAGGGCAGCCTTAATGTTATCAGGCTGAGCAATTCAAAGGTGAAATATTGACAACTGTGAGATGGAGATTAGAGAATTATTACAATGCCTCACTACTTTTAAGAGGAGGTTTGATCAGGAGCTTCCAAGAAAAAATAAGTTAATAGGCAAAACTTATCTCTGAAGGACTACAGATGGCTTTGGCAGGCAGGTAAGGGTTTGGCATATACTGGGAAGAGGGAAAGATGGCTCTTTCACACGGATTTTAGCAGAGCCAGTGCTCTGTCTGAGCAATGCTGGGGGGAGGAACACAGTAATACAGGTGAAAGAGCTAGTGAAGAAGTGGTCTGTAGATTGCTGTAGGTATGAGTTTTAGAAGAGCAACTCAAAATTAATACGTAGACAGGAAAGGCAGTTACTGGAAGGAAATCCCAGGTTTGGAAGGAGCATAGAAAGCATTGGAGAAATAGGTGGTGAAGGCATGTCTGTCTCAGCACAAGCACAGCAAGCAGTGAGAAAGTGGAGAGGAGATGTGCAACGAGGTCCAGATAAAGACAATTTTTTGCTCTGTCATGAACCTCTGTGTGTGATGACAGCCAAATCATTTTACCCTTCTTGTGCTTTTTTTCTCCATCCCGTTGAGGAAATGTTTCTTGCTCCATGTTTGCATGGTTCTAGCACAGGAGGGCCTCACTCAGGTTTTCAGGTTTTCTTCAGGCATCATGGCAACAAAATTATACCTAATTATAACAGAAATCATAGAATCATAGAATCATAGAATCATAGAGTGGTCTGGGTTGGAAAGGACCTTAAAGATCATCAAGTTCCAACCTCCCTGCCATGGGCAGGGACACCCTCCACTAGACCAGGTCGCTCCAAGCCTCATTGAACACCTCCAGGGATGGGGCATCCACAGCTTCCCTGGGCAACCTGTTCCAGTGTCTCACCATCCTCACAATGAAAAATTTCTTCCTAATGTCTAGTCTAAATCTACCCTCTTTTAGTTTAAAACCATTCCCCCTCATCCTGTCACTATCAGCCCCTGTAAACAGTCGCTCCCCCTCCTGTTTATAGGCTCCCTTCAAGTACTGGAAGGCCGCAATGAGGTCTCCCCGGAGCCTTCTCTTCTCCAAGCTAAACAAGCCCAGTTCCCTCAACCTTTCTTCATAGGAGAGGTGCTCCAGCCCTCTGATCATCTTAGTGGCCCTCCTCTGCACCCGCTCCAAGAGCTCCACGTCCTTCCTGTGCTGGGGGCCTGAGGCCTGGACACAGTATTCCAGATGGGGTCTCACAAGAGCAGAGTAGAGGGGCACAATCATCTCCCTCTCCCGGCTGCCACCCCTTTTTTAATGCAGCCCAGGATGTAGTTGGCCTTCTGGGCTGCAAGCACACACTGCTGGCTCATGTCCAGCTTCTCATCCACCAGGACCCCCAAGTCCTCCACAGGGCTGCTCTCTATTATTTTAAGTAATAGAAAGGAATCCAGGTCCAAGTACAGGCCTGCAAAATTAAGGTAATAAAGCAGGGGGAAGGCACAAAATGTCCATAACCTTTGCTAGGAAAGGAGGAGGGCTCACTGGCTTTGAAATCTCTGGGTCTCCTTCCATTTGTCCATCCCTTTCCCTCTCGTCATTCCCCTGTGCTTTCATTTTTATAGCTATCAGCTAACATCCAGCAGCTAAAATCCACTGTGTCATTCCCAACTGTAGCTTGCATATTGATACAACCTGCCTCTCTAGCCCTGTTTCCATGGAAGTGGAAGCTAGCAGCATGACAATAGAATAGGAGAAAATAATCAAAAGAGAGCAGTCTAATACCTTTTCTTACTTCTGCTTAGTAGCAGCAATAAGGCAAATGCTTTCTATCTAGAATCATTTCCAGTGGTGGATCTCTAAGTGCTTTCCAAATGTAACTGTAGTTATCCTCAAAACATCCTTGAGGTAAATAGTATTCCCACTTCACAGCAGACAAATAGAATCATAGAATCATAAATGGTTTGGGTTGGAAGTGACCTTAGAGATCATCTAGTTCCAAGCCCCCTGACATGGGCAGGGACACCTTCCACTAGACCAGGTTGCTCAAAACCTCATCCAGCCTGGCCTTGAACACCTCCAGGGATGGGGCATCCACAGCTTCCCTGGGCAACCAGTTACAGTGCCTCACCACCCTCACAGGAAAAACTTCTTCCTGATTTCCAATATAAATCTGCCCTCTTTCAGCTTAAGTGTTACCCCTCATCCTGTCAGTACAGTCCCTGATAAGAGAGTCCCTGCCTATCTCTCCTGTACGTCCCCTGTAAGTACCGAAAGGCTGTTAGAAGGTCTCCTCTTTTCTCCAGGGTGAGCAATCCCAACTCTGTCAGCCTCAGCCTGTCTTCATATGGGAGCTGCTCCAGCCCTCTGATCATCTTCATGGCCCTCTGCTGGACTTGGTCTGACAGGTTCATGTCTTTCCTGTGCTGAGGACTCCAGAGCTGAATGCAGTACTGCAGGTGGGATCTCATGAGAGCAAGGTAGAGGGGGAGAATCACCTCCCTCAACCTGCTAGTCACAATTCTTTTGATGCAGCCCAGGATATGGTTGGTTTCTGGGGCTGCAAGTGTGTATTGCTGGCTCATGTTCAGCTTCTCATCTACCAGCACCCCCAAGTCCTTCTCCTCAGGGCTGCTCTCAACTCATTCTCTGCCCAGCCTGGATTTGTGTTTGGGATTGCCCTGACCTGTGTGCAGGACCTTGCACTTGGCCTTGTTAAATTTCATGAGGTTTGCATGGCCCCACCTCTCAAGCCTGTCAAGGTCCCTCTGGATGGCATCCCTTCCCTCCAGTGTGTCCACCACACCACACAGCTTGGTGTCATCAGCAAACTTGCTGAGGGTGCACTCAATCCCACTGTCCATGTGTCCAACAAAGATGTTAAACAACACCAGTCCCAGTACTGACCCCTGAGGAATGCCACTCGTCACTGGTCTCCACTTGGACACTGAGCCATTGACCACAACTCTGAGTGTGACCATCTGGCCAATTCCTTACCCACCACGTGGACCAACTGTCAAACAGTGGATAAACTTTTTAGACTTGAAGCTTCCTTCCCACGTACGCACAGAGTCCTTGTTACAGATTGGGCCTTTTAAGCACTGCATAGCACGTGACATGACAGGACCATGTTAATGAGTTCAGGAACAGACCCCAGGGCTGCCCATCGCATCACTTCCCCCCCAGGAACAATCTTCTGTCTAGATGGAGAAGGAAGTAAAATGGCCTTTCCTGGCTTCCTGGGATTACAAATACAAGTTAAATAACACCAAAAATAACAAAAACTGAGTGTCTGGCTTCCATTCCCACTTCCATTCTCAGAAAAAATGAAATCAGAGAATAGCAAAGCCTTTCAAGCACCTTTAAAACAATTGCCTGTACCATATGTCTGACCTTCTCACTCCCATTTCCATGGAAACAGTGCAGAGAAAAAAAATGCAGTAGAATGGGACAGAGGACAGTTAACGCAAGCATATGTAATAGTTCTCAATAACAGACTCCAATTTGAGGTTGGGTGCATTTTAAGCAGGGAAATTTAAAACCTGATAGATATCTGAAGGTGGATCTCTCCCCAGTACAAATCCTCATCAGATAATCAGATATTCTTTCTTAGCATTTGTTTCACAATAAACTTTATTGCATTGATTGATAGGTCTCTTCAGCTTGGTTGTTGGTTGCACCAAAATTTCCCTTGTAGTCCTATGGAAAAATATATTAGAACAGGTACATATGAATCTTAAAAAAAGCCTCAGACACATTGAAAATAAGTCTGTCTATCCATACACCTTTGCATTACCTGTGCACTTCTGTGTTTCCACTGGGAAACATGTAGCACTGATTTCATGTGCCAGCTGCCATACGGTTCTCTTTGCTTTCTGGGGTGATGCAAGCATTGTAATGAATGACTGTTCATTCTGGACAGTACCACAGATTAATGGGAACACAACAGTATTTTTCCTGTGAGCATTTGTTTTACTTGCCTTCAATGAAAATTTGTATGTACATCAACAAGTGGGAGGCAGCAGGCTTGGGATGTAGGTTTCTGGAGTAGAAGGCTCTCAGCTTTCTCCTTTCTTTGGCAAAGAGATGAGACAAAGTGGTGACAATAGGTTCACGCAAACTTGTTTATTATGTGTTACTGACAGAACCAAAGACAGAAAATTCCAGAGCATTCTGTAATATACAGCTGGCATACTTTAAATGGATCAAACTGACATTTGGAAAAAAGGAAGGAAAAGGTTTCCAGAGCTTTTTGCTGTCATCCTGGCATGGAGGTGGTTCTGCATGTATACGAGGGGACACTTGTGCATGGATTGATTGTTACAGAGGTCTGTCTGGTCTTGGAAGTTTCCCTGTGGGCATAAATTTGCAGGATATATCCATCAGGAAACTTCTAATACATCCTAAATGAGGTGTATCCTCTAGGAAGGTGTCCAGTCATATCGAGGAGAAAGAGGGGGGCACTGACTATTAGGACTTTACCCAGTTAAAGAGAGTTTGCTCTCAGGAAAGAATCTTTGAGCAAGAAGCCTGTGCTGCCTTAAACAAAAATTTCATAAGATGCTGTAATTCTTCATTACAGATGCTTCAGAGTTATTTCAAACTCTCCTCTGCCCTCACTATGGACCATTCAGTCAGAAAATAGGGGAAAAAATGCCCTGAGGCCAGTAGCAGCCAGCTACTGAAGGCTCTTGTTAAAATACCCGAAGGAGTTCAGAGTGAGGGATTTCAATGTGCAAAGGGGAGTTGCGAGGACAAGAGAGGGGTAGAGACTCTCAGGGGTAGAAGAGCCGTTTAAAGGAGTCCTGATGGGAGGGAGAGGACGAGGGGGAGCAGGTCATGGAGCATAATCAGTCTTGCAACAATTGGCAAAATGCAAATAAAGAGTAAATGAGGGGGAATTGCGGTCTGCTTATGGATATTCTGTAAGCAGACAAATAGGTTGACTTAATTGGATAAGTTATTAACCGTGAATTATTCATTACAGATGGATGACTAACAAGTCTGTTTATTCTTGTAACCCATTTTGTATTTCTTCACAGATCTCGCAGGTAAATGAAGAACTGGTTACTTAGGTAAGGCATTTCAATAAAGGAACAAGGCAAACTAGTCAACTTGCTTACAATGGCTTCCTGCCCAAGGGCACTTGACACAGATTACATTGCACAAAGAAATAATTCAGATGTGGCTCTGAAACAACCACATGACTCACAATGAACCTTTATTAGAAACCATGTTAATTGTTTACATGTGCAATTAAATAGTCTCTACTTCATTTTGGCACGAATAGAGACAGTTCAATTCTCCTTGAATTTTACTTGGAAGAGTCTGAGTTGAGACCAAATAAAGCAGATGTACCTTTATCCATAGAGCTAAGATGTTTTGGCAAGATAGATCTGAACTGTAGAGAGCTGTTAAGTGATGGTGTGCCTCCACTCCAGGAAAGTAAAGCAGGCGCTGCCTTACTCACTGGCTAATTTATTTATCTTCAGATATTGCATGGGAAAACAATTGCTGTTCTGGAAGAGCCCTGCCTTTCTGGTGCTAGGAAACAGTCAGGTCAAGCTTGATCAGAAAAAAGGTGCAGCATTAAAATTCAGCTCCTCTTTGAATTGTTTGGGAAAGCTTTGCTTTCTGGCCTATCTAGCTTTTCAATAAAGTGAGATCACAACAAGTCTGATAGACTTCTTGCCTATAAGCCAAGGTACCCAGAGCTGTTTTCTGCTTCTGAGAGACAAAGGACAAAACTCTGTTCTTGGACTGATCACCATGGTCATCTGCTCTGGGCCTGCTACACCCCCCTGTACTTCTGTGAGGGCACAACTTACCCAGAAACACCTCTTAAGATCTAGATTGTGCCTGAGGCTCTCCACATGGCCTTGCAGCCTGCATAGCTCTTGTTAGTCCTCCCTCCATTATTACAGCTCTGCTCCAGATGTGCTTCCGCTGTATGGCTCCCACATAGTATGGTTCCTTTGCTATGTAGATGCCATCACCAACAGTGACTGGATTTTTAATTTGCTTACCAGAATATTTTGGCTCTGGTACCAAAGATTCTTCACATATGAGCAATAAGGATGAGTGACTGATGATAGCTCCTCTGCTTCTGAGCCTCTCCACTCCTTACTCTATGCCCATGTTCCTGTTAAACACTTCTTTGGTTCATAGACCAGTGGTTCTTTCCAGGTCACTTGTCTCACAGCTGCCTTAGGAGGAAGGCACAGGGGTCCAAAGCATTGCAGAAAGGAAGGCTGATGTCCACCCTTAGGAGCTCGCTTCCCCCTTGGTCTTGCTTAATGCACAGTCACAATGCTCACCTTCAGAACTGGACAGCAATGCCTCTGCTTTCAGGTGAACATGGACTTCTTTGCCATGCACAATTCAGAGCCAGTCCTGCAGCGAAGAGGGGCCCTATGGAGGGTCCTGTGCCACAGAGTGAGGCAGCTCTTGGCCTGCTAGGTCACCCCACATTCATGTCTTTCGCATGGTGTTGGGACACAGGGACAGGTCCCTTTCTTAGAAGATTATCAAATTTAAGCTCTGGGTTTCTTCCATTACCTCAAATTAATACATCGAAATGGCAAAGAAGGCATACAGTGGAGTGAGATATGGTAAATCAGAAGACATTTTTGGTTGACTCTCTTTTGAAATCTGTGTGGCTTGTTTGGTGGAAATCCTTACAGTCTTCTGAGGAGGGAGTCATCCATGTAAAGAGAGTCCTGCTCATCTCTAGATTTCAGAAGCTGCTTTTCAAGCTGTGTCTCTGTCACCCAGAGAAGCTCAGTTCTAACTCCTCCACACTGTAGTTCCTCCCAGATTCTGTGGTGCACTGTGGGGTGGTACTGCTGGGAGGTGGCCCCAGGGATGCCCTGGGTATGCCCCACTTGGAGATCAAGGCTATCAGACACTAGGAAGAACACAAGAGTGGCCATCCTTCTCTTTAAAGAGATATAACTGCAGTCTTATTGCCTTGCCTTTCCTGCTCATGAGGTTGGGAATGTAACCTTGGAAATGCACTTCAGTTTTGCAAATATTACCTTTTGCTTCCAAGCATTCTTCAGGAATCTTATCAGCAATGCTGAATGGTTTTTGCATTGAGCTAAATTGCCAAAATAGCTATGTAGTCGGGTTGTGACTCAAAAGATCTGGCATCTGTTCAATGCTCTGCTACCAAGTTCATCTGCGGACACAAGCAGATCCCCTCTGGCTGCAATGCAAAGGGGTGAACTAATAGCAAAATTGAGGGATTTAATTAGCTATATGTTTTGCTTGTTCAGATGCAGAAATTATTATGGTCCCATCACATGTTAAGAAGGAAAGCAGTGAGAGAGAAACACCTAAAAGGTCTGCACAGCCTCAGCATAGCACCCAAGAGCAGAGAAAAGGAAGAAACAAACTTCTAGAAAGCTCCAGCCAGTTGTACAGCTCCCTGGAGCCTCTGGAAATGTTTTAGCATTTATCAGGTCAGAGCATTTTTCAGGCTAATATTTGAGTTTATACCCAAAAAAGCAGGCATGTTTGTGTATGTATTTATGTATGTAGTTGTACGGTTACATAGTTGTAATTATAAATATAGGTTACAGTTGCATAGTTTAAAGTTATATAGCTTTTACATATAATTCTACACATACATAACTAGAAAATCACATACACTTACACGTATATATATTTTTTTTTCTGGTTTAAAGAAAGAGTGAAGACTTGTTCTTTCCTGAAGAAAAAACAAACACAAGATCAGCTCAAGCCTATCTATCTCTCTACCCTCCTAAATGTGGTAGAAATCAACTAATATATTCAAAAGGTATTGGAGAGACAGCAGATCAACAACATAGTCTTCATTGACTTAGAAAACCAGATCAAAAATCAAGCTTAGCATCTGGAAAGATATCTATAGTCCTCACACTCTATCGTTTGAATATGCAGAAATAATTATTTTCAAATGTCCTCACAGAAAAATGGTTTTATCAATTTGTTCACCTTTTTACACTCTAATTTCACTGGATTATATACTGTGTTTTTCAGACCTGATGCCCATATTCTGCCTCTTTCCTTTTTCCTGTTGAAAACAACTTACAAAACAGCCAGTCAAAAGTCAGCATAGCCTCAGACTGAGACTAGTGATACCTTGGATCAGCTCCTCCCTATTTAGCAGCTTTATCTTGGTCTACAAGTAATTTTTAAATTAAGGATGTCCACCTAGCTGGCTGGTGACTGTACCCATCCTGTGAGCTGATTCCGTCCAGTTCCCAACTGACTTAAAGTGTTTCCTGGTGTGTTGGTGCATGCTTGTGTCCTGAGTCCCTAAGCCACTGTCACACCCAACTGACCAGCCTATAGCATGGCTCCAAAATTGACATCCCAGTTTCGGAAAGATTGGGTGACAGAGAACTCAGCTTTAAATGAACAACTCTTCAATTGTCATTCAGCTGATACACACAAAATCCCTTGTTCCTTTCCTCCCACTGCCCCAAAAGTCCACCATAGACTACTACAGAGCTTGGGCACATGGACAAACATCAAGAGAGATTTGGAAAACATTAAGGAAGTGTGAAAAAGCAAAATTACCAAGTACTTATATTATTCACTGTTTAGTTTGACCCAGAGTGTTTATTCCTTCTCATTAACTCTAATTGCAGAAATATTTTGCATTATCATCTGCATGGGGCATGAAGCTTGCTTGTTCTGAAGAAAAATGTGGTCACATTGCTTGTTGTCACTGAGGAAGCTTCTCCAAAGCCTTTCTCCATCTCTCTGCAAAATTGGAGTTGCTCCCTCCGCCCTCCAGCCTCAAACTGCTAGCAAATCCTGTTCAAACATTTTCAGCAGTGGTCACAGGTCCAACAGCACTTTTCTGGGAACATTCTCACTAAAGAGAGTTCCAGCAGTGCTACTTTTCCACTATACAGAAGATTTTATGGGAAGGACTCCCAAATGTGGCCAAAGATACAGGACTGAACTACAAACAGACTGCTTGTGATCTTCAGGTGCTCCTGAGCATTACCCTCACAGAGGCTCCAGTCTGACTCCAGTGATATTACAGAAAATTCAAGGAATTCAGCACTGTGTACATGGGGTTTGACCCAAATAGAGTCTCTATTGCCTTTGGGTGGAGGAGTGAATTTTGAGTCCTTTCAAGGCATGAAAAACACCCTCTAAATAGACTCTTACAGATGATGCAACAGATATTAGACTAACCAAGAAAGTCGGAAAGTATTTTGCTCTGGAATAATTTTATCATTTCAAATAGCTTCTCAAAAGTTTACACATGCATCAAACTGTATATTTTCTCAGAATTCATCAGTTTCATACAATATTTTTTGGGTGATCAGGATTGAGAGTACTTATGGCCATTTTTGACAGGTTGCCATTTCATGTGACATATAAACTGCAGAAACCAGTGCAAAGGGTTCCCTTACGTCCCACTCAGACATGAGTTCCCTTCTTTTCCTCTCTCCACACCACCTTTATGACCCCCATTATCAAACACAGTTTAATCCTTCAAGGCTTCTTGCTCAGCAACCCCATTTCCAGGAATAGAAGAATTCTTTGCAGCCTCCTGACATGACCATTTACTAAACCCTGTGTGTTGGCACTGCTTATATTACAGGAGGTTGCTTACTTGCTGTGCAGACACTGGCTTTTGGTCACACCTATATCCTGGTGTAGCAGCCTTTATGCTCCTTGCCCTGCCTGTTTCTCTCCTCTCCTACTCCTCCACTAGCCTGCCTCAACTCCAGTGAGCACTGTCTAATGACATAAAACATAACAGTCACAAATGTTTACATAAAAGCACAATCTACTGTGGAACAGTATGGCCCCTGGAAAGCCCAAGTACTTCACTTATCTTTCGTGTATCACATTTCTTCAGTTCTTTCTACTTTTTGAATTACTTTTGTAAGCTTATAAAGATGAAGATAGCTTTTTATTTCTGGTTTTGCATCATGTTGATCACCATGGACTGTGCAATAATAACGTAAGTTATAGCGAGATGGTAACGGTTTTGAATGTAGTAGGACAGAAGGAAGTTAAACTGTGCCAGCCTGAAGTAAGCATTACGGGTTTTGAAGCTTACTAGTAGTCTCTTATCCAAGTAATTAACTGATCAGAACCACCAGAATAAATGTATTATCAGATTTTGTACACCCCTCAGTGCTTCAGTGGATGTCCTTGTCAACTGCAGAAAATAAACTTTTGCCTGAAGGTATTCAGTTGTATAAATAACTTATTAACCCATCAGCATGCTCACTGGGCTAAGGCAAAACATCCATGTGACTCTTCATTTTTGAGAGTATGTCTTTCTCCCATTCTTCTTGGCCGTATTACTAGTCCTGGATCTGACAACTTTTTTTTTTTTTTTTTTTTTCATCCAGTCACATGGGGAAAAGCAAACAAGAAGGATATTTTTTGCATCTCTGTGAATTACTTATAATCCTGTTTTTTCCTTTTTACAAGAAACAAGCTACTCTGATTCTGCTTGTGAGTACACATGAAGTTATGGCCTTTTCCATTTTGTTCTGATGGAGTTAGAGGATAGTTTGGTCTCCTTCTTCCTTAGCTAGAAGTACTGTGGAGGCAAAAATTCACCAAGGAAAACATTTCTGAAATTCTGTGGGCTATCAGATGGATTTAGGACCACAATGTTTCATGAAATCAAGAATATCAGATCAGATTATATTGACAGAAAATGAGAAAGGGGAGGTAAGCATGGCTTAACTTAGTGAAACACCTTGAAAGATCCCAATTACTAGGTGGAATAACACTCAATGGACTCAGCATTCTGTTGAAGGTTATTTTTCCAAGTGCAACCTTAGCCTAAATACACCCTCCCTGCTGCTGTAATCTGTATTGGTTGGCCACAGATTCTTCAAAGAAGATGAAACACTGTTCTCTCCTGAATTTCCTGTTTATAAAAGATTTAATCTTCTCCTGTGTAATGTTTGTATCACAACACAAATCATCAGCTTGCTTTGACCCTGACACCATTTTATAGGCTTAATAATAATAATAATAAATCTATGTCCTGAAATAGTTTCTGCAGATTACAGCAATCAGTCAAAATTCAGGGAGCCTTAAACCATTATGTCATCGGCAATGATCCAGCACCCTGGGAATCCATCTAAATCAGCCATTATTACTGAAAATGCTCCTTAAGAGCCTTAAGATAATGGTAGTATTTGGGAGCATAAATTAGAGTTCTATTTTTATCAGCCATTGAGGGATGATTTTCATAGTGATTTTTCATATCTGTTTTGAACAAGACAAAGCCAGAACAATTCTTTCTTTTGCCTGATGCAGCTGTTTTGGTTATTGTAATAGAAAAATAGAAGCCAATACATAGTAGATTGCTTTACTAGAGTGAAATTAAAGTATTTCTTATGTAAAGTTGTCTCTGGATTTTTTTGAAGGAAAAGGAAAGATCTGCCATCACAAGTCCTTAGTGCACTGTATGTTGAAACTTTTCTTGTTCAAGACAATGCTCCTAAGAGAAGCTGTCCCCACCTTTTTGGACTACAGATACCTAGAGGTTTGGTCATTTCACACTCTGGAGTTTTGTGATGTGGAGAAACAATGCAAGAGTTCAGCACAAAGCAATTCCTTCACTGAGAGATACATCTACAACTCTCTGTATTGGGATTTTCTGTAGCCATCCATTAACAGAGTACCTGAAAGTCTATCAGGTAAAATCAATGGCAACAATGAAATGTTGCAGAACTCAGATACTTTTCTATTTTGTAGGTAAAACTCTGTTTACTCTGTGGTTTGTGTGTAGTTTTAAAAATTATTTTTATTTTATCTGCTTTAATTGCATTTATATGTAATTTTTTATTTTTATTTTTTTGCTAGCTGGTTGGGTTGAAGGATGCTAGTGAAACAGAAGGGCCACATGCTTTGGGATAGGGTCTTCTGTGTCTAAACTATGTCCTGTTGATTATTGTGTCTAATGTGTTCTGACAGCTTGTTCCCACCCAGCTGTGAGCACACAACACATCTCAAACACATCAACACAGGCTCTGTGATCAGCATTGCCCTGAGAACAGCCATCATGTTAAAAAGATCAGAGCTCCATCACTCATGGGAGTGCATTCAAGATGCTATTAAAGATTAGGCCTGGCCTCACAGATTTGCTAGACGCTAAGCTGATCCCACAACAGCCTAAACCAAATGGACAGTGCTGTGGCAGTCCAGCAGTCTCCATCTTCAGCAATCAGTATCTCAGCAGAGATCCAACCATATAGCTAGAAAACATGCCAGCAAACTCGAAGGCAGAGGAAAAATGTTTAAGACATGTTTATAGGAACGTAAATCAGCTAATCAGACCGTCCCTATCACAATGCATCTCTGAAAAGGGAAAAACCTTATTTTGTTTTTCCAATGGCCTAATTTATCCACAGATACAGCTACTGTTCTGTTGCTCGTGCCTTGATTTTCCCCCAAAATAGAGCAAACATGAACTGCATGGATGATTTGGAATCCTAATACTGAAAAGAGAGAAGAAGAGAAGAGAAGAGAAGAGAAGAGAAGAGAAGAGAAGAGAAGAGAGAGAAGAGAAGAGAAGAGAAGAGAAGAGAAGAGAAGAGAAGAGAAGAGAAGAGAAGAGAAGAGAAGAGAAGGAGAGGACACAGACAAAACCCTGTTGAAATCACATTGTGTGAGACTCACTGAAAAGCAGCTTAAATTTTGATCTAATTCAAAGGAAATCTATCTACACACAGGTTTTCAGCCTCCCATTTCACACTGAAAAGTGGAATATATAAGAGAATAATTCTGTGGCTCCCTGTTTTTGCAACTGCTATAATTCCCTGATAAGAGATTAGCTGCTGTTCTGCACTTGAAATATGACATTGACATTGTTGTCTGTTATTGTTCAAACCAAGGTTCAGGTGTCTAGGGAAAAATGTTTCCACAGCTAACTCATTCCCAGTGAGAAATCTCTAAACTTTGTTCCCCATCGCCACAGAGGTCTATAAAATTCTGGTCTTGCCAGACACATGCCAAGTTCCTTTACTTGAATCTGGATTATAGCCTGAAGAGCCTATGCAGTAGAGAGAGACAGGTGTAAGGGGAAAACAAACAGGTATTGCTCTTTCTCATCTATTCTGTGAGTTAATGGAAGAATGATCTATGAAAATCACAACCTAAGGAGCACATAGCTAAATCACTTGCTCTTGTTCTCCCCTTAACCTTGTGTTTCCTAAAGTAATACTCCTGACCTTTTACGTCTTTTAAACTTGATGTCAGTATCTTTCAAAAACAGACAGACAATTGTGACCTCTACAATGTCAAATAATTTTATCTACCTTTACATTCCAGTCCTTCTCATTTAACTGATTTGTATTCGGGACTGCAGCTCTTCCTGAGTGAGATGGCTGTTAATGGGGTCTGCTGCTGTGGTTGGTGATGCAATGAGCTATAAATGCAACCTTTTATTTTAGCTTTTACTATGCAAGTAAAACCAGTTACTGTAAAAGCTGTCCAGGAAAATGAGTGACAAAGACCATCAATTGAATAATGTAGCGTATTCTAGGTCTGAAATGTTGCTACAGGAATTGCAGTTAAAGAGTGAGGGTGGGGACAAAAAAAGCCCCAAGGCCAAGACTTTGTAGGTGGATAACTACTACTTTAATGGAGTAGAAGGAGAAGCAACAAAGTTTTTATTAGGTTATTTCTGAGGAAATTTTCCCAGATGTACTGAACAAAGCACTTGGCTAAAGAGTAAAAAAACGTGAGAAGCAGCGATATGATTTCTTTGGGTTCATTAAATTTCCTGGTGTCATGATTTTGAGGCTGGTCTAGGCTCCATCTCATGGCTGCTACCGCACGCAGATTTCTCTGGGTTCTTCCTCTTTTGCACCTTTGTGTGTCACACCTATCAGGCTGCATGGAATTGCTTCAGGTTCTGCTCTACAGTTCTAAAAAATGGTCATGAGATCAGTGTCAAGTGGTGTTATGGTGTTGGAATGAGCCATAACAGATCCCCAGACAATGATGAAACCCGTGGACCTGGGCAGTAACAGGGCTCAGGGATGTGCCAGATAATGACCTAATCCTCAAATGAGGATAAAATCAGCTTCTTTCTGAGTTGCATTTTATCTTCAGCAGAACAAGCAAAGGTTTATGAAATACCTATATTCTCCAGAAAGGTTTGGAACTGTTTAAATCCCTGGAAGCTCTTGGGAAGAACATTTGGACTCTGAACAGCTAACTCTTGACACAGTATCCCTGCTCTCAAAGGAGTGTTATCTTATCTGAGAGAACTGCTAATTTGCACTGAGCTGTATTTCTATGCAATCTAAACAGGAAGAGGGTATTTCAGAACTGGGTTGTCTGGTGTTCGTGGACTCCCTGTACTTACAAACATTTAGTCTTTTGCTTAACTTTTGACCTTCTAGTTCTGACTGTCTGGTTCTGAAAATCTGATGGTTTTGATTTGTGAACTCTCATCTTTCACCCAAACTGCAAATTGAGACATTGATATCAGCATAGCAAGTGAGAAAAGACCAGTAGGATCACCTGCGTGCACAATATGTTATATGGTATAGACAGTTCTTCTGGCAACTAACTCCAACCCAGCGATTTCTAACTCTCTCTTGGTTCTTTTGAGGAGCAGCCCAGATTCTGTCATGTTGCACTCTGGGGAAAGTACACAACAGATATTTGTTCTATTAGTGACAGTGCGTATGCTACAGTATATAAATTAGATCATAATCTCACAAATCTACGTCTGATTTTTACAAATACTTACATGTATTCAATAGAGAGTTCATTGCATTTAGTTAACCATATGCATAAAATGTCTGTAAGAGCTCAACCTTAATTATTGAACGTATTTCATCCTCTCCTACATTCTCTCGGATTCATACCATAAGAAAGAAATCAGTGAAAAGCTTGCAATAGTGTGACTGTCCTGGAGATTAATGAAGCCAAATTAGTATAGAAAGACCTCGCTTAAGAGTATATATGTCTTGCTAAATAAATCAAACGTGATCTTTCTGAATTTGGATTAGTTTAATCTTAGCAGATTTGGGTTTCCTAATTTCCATGTTCCACACAGAAAAGATTCAAAATTGTTCTGCTGGTCCCAGCAAACTGGTAGGGTATGTTGAAGGGAAAAATTCTAAAGTGGGCAAAAATGCAAGCATAGTAATACAAAAATGTACGTAGAAAAAGTCTTCAAAAATTCTGGAGGCTTTTCTGCTCCTAATCTGAAAACCTAAATCTCTTCCTCAGGGAGCTGGTCCTTTTGAGTCTTTCCTCACTGGATGAGGACCAGAAAGAAAAAGCAGCAGGTGAAGGCAGGCTGGTGACTTGGGAGAAAGCAGTACTTACGCTGTTGGTTTTATTGAGAGGATAACGTAAAGACTTAGTGCTTACTGCTTATTGCTTATGAAGTTATTTCTGAAGCTAAAGATGGAGGGAAGGATTATTATTTTAATTATCATTCTGCTGAATATATGAGAGGGGTATTTAACCTCTAAACTGTCCATGAGGAAGTGTTGGTTCTCCCTGGATTTTCAGGAGATTAGGCAAGCTATCTAGTGTCTGATGCTCCATGGATACAAGGGCAGGGGAAATTAAGTACAGTAATGAACAGCAGGATTACAGCTCTTTTTCCAGAAAAAGTAAATAAGGTCTTGCATTAAAAATTGTTATAAGTATCTCTCAGTCTTTCTTTTCGGTGTGGGTGTGTGCTGTCATTCTCATGGGGTTGAGGTGGAGTCTGGATGGGAGAAGAGAAAGCTTAGAGTACAAAACAGTGTTGTCTGCACAGCTGTAGAGTAATGGTCCGTAGTCAGAAAATATTTTAAGCATTTAGACTTCATGTTGTGATGAGAATCAGGATACCCAAGGCCTAATGAGGCCTACAGAACAGATTGGCCATAACTGAGAAGCAACTTGCATCATCTCTTTTTTTTTTATTCATATTATTCTAGATATAATGGGAAAAAACCTCAAGGAGTTTCGGCTCTGAAGTGTCTAATGAAATTTCTTAGTCACAGAATTTGAAATGTGAAGTTCTTCCTCTTCGAGACGAAATGTCAAGTGGAAGCGTTGTCTGTGTTGTGGATGATGAATTCTGAGTGCAGTGAGGGAGCAGGGAGCTGACAACTATACAGTGGAGGGTTTCTGAAAACTAGCTGTGGTTTTGAGTCACTAATTGTACGGCAAACCTGTGCTTGGCCTGACATTATGTGTGGCTATTAGCAGAGATGTAACAGAGAAATATATTCCATGCAGTGTTTCCTCTTTTAGGGCTTGCCAAATGTGTAATTCCCAGTAGTGATGAATGTTTTTGAATCCCAAGAGGTCAAAAGGATCAGTAGCCACTCAGCACCTCTCCTCTGTGGAACTGAGCCAACAGGCACATTGCAAATCGGGTCCCAGAGCAGTGCAGGTAGGGAAGTGCATATCTGCGGGTGGGTAGAGGTTGAAAGTTCTGTAATCCCCCTATCAACATCAGCCCAGACAGGCTCAGATGCAGTCCCAGGATGATGCAGCAGCTTGGCTTTGTGTAACAGAGAGCTGGACTTGGCTAGACAAGGAGAGTCTGACTGAAGTCCCATCCATACACAGCGGTGCTATGCATGGCAGCTACAAAAAAAACCCAAAAAAACAAAAAAACAAAAAAACAAAACAAAAAAAACCACAACCCCAAAAAAAAACCCAAAAAGCAGTTTTCCATGTTTTCCTGCACTGCAGCACTACAAAGTGTGTTGTGCTTCATTGGCTGTGTAAGAATACTGTTGAGTTCAGAAACCCCACTGGGGAGAGCAAAGAGCAAGTAGCTTTTGCACCACATTTATACCACAGCTATGACAACATTCATGACCATTCAGGATTTTTCCTGATTATTTTGCTGTGCAGAAAAAACAGTCCTCAGCATAAGCTTATCCTTTCGTTTTGAACTGTTCCTGCTTCCTCACAGATCCTGTCTTAGTAGGCTAAAAAGCATCATTTTTCACTCATGTTAGCTCAGGCAATGCAACTCACGAAGCTCAAAAACTATGTAAGGCTGAAGGCTAATATGCTTTAAAACTTGTTAGCTGCCCATATGCGGCCTGGGGAGGAGTCTAGGCTACAATGCATTGAGTAATACACCTTCAAACTTTGCTTTGCTCTGAACATAATGTAAATAAAACCAGGAAACCAAAGCGGGATTCCAAAGAGACACAATCATCACTGATATATATGCAGATACACGTACATATAGCTTCACTATCTATCTTGTCTAGCAGGTTTACAGTGGAATTCACAGTAGTGAAATGGAAGTGCATGCAAAAGCTACTGGGCATTAGAGAGATACTAAAATTTTTTGCAAGTTGCAGCTATGCACTGTACTAGGTTTTTCAGTCACCCTAAGTTACCTTAGCTGTACCTTTTCTCCTCCCAAAGAATGATCAAAGATACCTTCTCTGTAACCCTGACTTGTAGTGAATGAGACTTATCTGGCTGAACAGTCAAACTAAATCAGCATAATAGTTCTGTTTTACTTGACTAAATTTGTATAGGAAACACATTCTCCTGTTGTTTCTAATGCACATGGCAGCTTGATACGGGTAAATTTTTGCAGGGGTTTGTTTCCTGGCTGCTGATTTCAAACCCAGACTGAGAGCAAAGCCTCAGCTTTTCCAAGGATTTAGACTCAGTTCAAGAAAGAGACGAGGGCATTGTGGATCATTACAGATTCAGACCCAGGGTATCTAAACACACAGGTGAATTTGTGTGTTGTTACTGCTGCAAGCTCATCCCAAGCATACAGAATGATATGATATTTTATGCCTCCCAAATCCTTCTAGGAGATGATAATGTTTGGTGTTGCAGTGGTTCAGTTTCTGTTTGAGGTAAACAGAGGGCATAATACATTATTAAAACTAAGAAAAAGATTTTCTAGTCCACACTTGAATAACAACCCATGTAGGCAGTTCCTATAAACCATGCCCTGCCAAGCATGATCTCCTGTGAGAGAGCCTTTTCTGCACTAGCCCTTTGGGTCTGTTACCTCTGCCTCGCTCCTGATCGTGCTTTCGTGACTTCCTCCTCCACACAGCCGCCATCACTGGCAAATCTTCTTGAATGTTTTATTTGAAAATCTAACCAAAAAATATCCAGCACACTCTCCCAATCTTTCCTATTACTCATAGTTTTAAAATACCTAAGCAGTTTATTTTAAGCCACTCCTTCATCTAATTCCATGTCTCTAATCAAATTATCCTGCTGTTAGCTGTTCTCTCAGTAATCCTCACAAAATTGTTTCTCAGCTAAGCTGATTTGTAACAAAGTCTCATCCACAATCTCGATTCTGGGGCCAGAGTGCTTGGTCCCTCCACCCTGACACTGAGCTTTTAAAGTCTTGGATGTTTTCTCTTGGGGCTGTTTTGCCTGGATGTAGACAAGACAAGGTGATGCCATATTGCTGAACAGCTCCACATCAAAGTTTGTTTAAGGTGACTTCAACGTCTATTTGCAACAGTCCTTGGCTTCCTTCTATATTCCAGAAATCACTGAAAAGGTACCAACTGACCTGAGGCAACCTGCTATCTGGGATGCAGGTTTTCTGCCTCACTAGTGGCAGGCAAAAGTTTTCTTCTTTCATGAAAGTAAAAGAAATATAAATAATATTACTGTTGTTTGGTAGGAGAAGACTCAAGAAGAAAGCAGACCAGTCTTCTGCTCACTGGAATGGCTAACTGCTAATAACCTTCTGTCTCTGAGTCAGTTTAAGAATTAAAAAAACATCCTTTTTACGATGTGGTAGAGTACTCTCACCATGATGCTAATAGGTACTTGAAACAAGACTTTTTCAAGTGAGATCTCTTGTTAGTACTATTAAAGTAGATAGATTGTGTCTATTAGGGTATATAAATAATTAAATGGATGCTGGAGGAGGATGTTGAACCTTGTTCTGCTATATCCCCTGGTGAGAGATCTAGCCACTGGGCCGTCATATCCCTCCTGATTCCCTATGCTTGCTGTGGGCCTGGGAATGTTTAATTATTTCTATAGAGAGGAATAACTCCCACAAAAGAGATTGGTATTGATGGACTCTGGTAGTGATATTGGTTTGCTGAACTTAGTGTATCGTTAAAATATCACAAT
Organism: Pterocles gutturalis; assembly: GCF_000699245.1. NCBI lineage: Eukaryota > Metazoa > Chordata > Aves > Pterocliformes > Pteroclidae > Pterocles > Pterocles gutturalis. The sequence continues at coordinate 33,784 of NW_010147168.1, read as the reverse complement.
GCTCTTCCGGAAGTGCAATGTCCTTTGTTATTTCTCCCAGACACTAAAAGTGGATGCTTGGCGATTACAGAGCCTGCCGAAATTGCCTCTGTTAACTTTCAGAGTTTTTAAAAATTTTGTGTGTGTGTCTAATTTTTCACTTTTCATTTTGTATGGATTGAGTGTTCTCTCATGCCTTTCCTCCCCACCTCCAAGAAGCTTGTGGCAGAAAGCTACAATAAGGCTTTGCTGAAACTGAGAAAAAGAAGAAATGTGACCAATTGCAATGACTAGCTTGCACTGGATAATTTAGTATACACTCAAATTAATTCCCACTTGTCTAATACACTGTCTTTCTTAATCAGTATAGTAGTCAGATGGCCACAAGAAAAGACAAAATAAAAGGAAAGAGAAAGAATCTGAGGAGGGAAGAAGCCACCCATATTCCCAGGGAGGGAGGAATACATTTTTGGTACACAAATACTTTAGGTGAATTGTGTCCACTTCTCCCCAGAGCCATCTAGATCAAAGAAGCAAGCTGATGAGAGTCATCAGTGGGGTTCCCATGATCAGCCTGGTTTGAGAGACAAAAGGCTTTTGCAAAGCGTCCTGACAATTAACTTGTATTCTCACACATGGCCAAAAATGAAGTAAAATGGCTGCAAGGTTAATCAGTGAAACTGAGGAATCAAAGAATGGGACAAATCCATGTTACATAGTCTCTCCTGTGACAGAGAGTGCCTGTAATGAATTCTAGATGTTTCTTCATGCACAACTGAACAGGAGGAACAGGGATATTTTCCTTGAAAATTATACAAAATTATACAGTTTAGAACTAGCATGACTCTTTATCTAAAAAACTGGAAGGAGAAATTAATTTGTCACTCTTCATCTGAAAGAGGTTTTTTTTGTTTGCTTTGTTTTGTGTTTTTTTTTGTATTTGGAGTGTTTGGAAATAGAAAGACATTCCATTTTACTAGTAGTTGTTCAAGTAATGGAGAATGACAAAATAGACAAATGGCAGGAGGGAATACAAATTTAGAAATGCATCAGATGGAAATGCAGTGACTGACCTATTATAATTCAGGCACACAAGGGCTGAATCTGGCCTGATCCTAGGGCTTTCGTTTTCACTCCTTCCACTCCAAGCCATCCCCGTATGGCTAAACACTGGGTAACAATTAAAAATTCCTTTCTGGGGAGAGTTTTCCAGAATGGAAAGGAAGAGGAAGTCCTGTTTGAATGACTGGAAATTAGAAGGACTAAATGATCAGGAAAATGTTTCTAACAAAGTGAATGTTATTTTCATGCAATACGAGTTCTGAATATACGGGCAGGGAAATACCCAATCTATTATAGCCCACTGCGTATTGGATGGCAGCTACTGAACTCTTGGCTTCAACTTGTTTGGATAGAGCTGTACCTTAATTCTTCTTCCCCTTTCTGTTAATGGGAAGAACAGCAGCTGGGAGGAACATTTGCTGTGGGCAGAGTGTAGATTGCATTAAGGATCAAACATTTAAGCAGAACATTTCAACAGGGATGCAGAACCCATTTAGATTTCAGCTGTGAACATGTTCAATCTTGTTTAAAACTGAGCCTCTTAGCATGCCTCTGCAAAAGCTGAGAAGTACTAGAAATTAAGCTTGCATTTACCTTTGAAGCAAAAGGTCATAAGAACACAGTAACAATACCCCCTTATTTGTTTATGTTGACAAATACTTTGTGCAATTTTAGTATGTGTAGCTATGGTGCTGTACACTCCAGAGTTTGAAAGTGAGTCTCATATCTTCTTGTGGGGATGGAATTCTAATAGACTTTTCCAAAACTTTTATTAGATCAGTCATGAGCTCCTGGAGACAAAAAAAAAAAAAAAAAGAAAAAAGAAAAAAGAAAAAGATGCACAAGTTTGAATCAAAGTTTTGGAAAAAAGCCAAAGCAGAACAACATCACACATTTTTGAAGGAAGAAATTGATAGAATCATAGAATCATAGAATCATAGAATAGTTTGGGTTGGAAGGGACCTTAGAGATCTTTTAGTTTCACCCCCCCTGCCACAGGCAGGGACACTTTCCACCAGACCAGGTTGCTCAAAGCCCCATCCAGCCTGGCCTTGAATACCTCCAGGGATGGGGCATCCATAACTTCCCTGAGTAACCTGTTCCAGTGTCTCACCACCCTCACAAGAAGAGATTTCTTCCTAACATCTAGTCTAAATCTGCCCTCTTCCAGTTTAAATCCAATACCCCTTGTTCTGTCACTACAGGCACTTGTAAAAAGTCCTTCCCCAGCTTTATTGTAGGCCCCCTTCAGGAGCTGGAAGGCCCTTATAAGGTCCCTCCAGAACTCCCAAGTTTAAACAGCTATGTGGAGCTGAATTTTGCTGCTGAAGTTATAATGAGCCTAACCCTGAAATCCTTAACAAATTTGGAATCCAGGTCTGAATTACCTCAATAACTTCTTTTCAGACACTTGATTAAGAGCTTCCTTGGTTTATCATTGGCCAGTACTATCTACAGGCTAAGGACTTTACTGCCTGGCAGTTGTAGCACCAGTTTTTTCTTCAATAGTCCTGATGGATATGACTGCCATGAATTTGTCTAATCACTCTTTGGTATTCAAAGTTTCACACGTCAAAAAATGTCACAGTTCCTCTATGTATTATTTGTATTCATTTGTTTTAAACCAAGCACCTGTTAAGTTCATTTGATGCCCTTGGACCTTATGTTCTGAGGAGCAGTAGCTAAATTTTGTTTGCCTTCTCTCTGTCTTTCAGAAGTGTCTGTACCTATCACACATCCTCATCAGCCCCTTTTCCAAACTAAAGGACCCTAGTCTAGCAATCTCCCCTCTCAGTGAAGCTACTACACACCTTCAACCATCTTTGTTTTCTTACCTGGTACTTTTGCTAGTTTTTTTGTCTGCTTTTCTAGATGAAGGAGACCACAACCGTATGTAGACTAAGAGTTCCACTATCTTTGAAACAGCTGAGTTGCTTACTGATTTATGAAGCAATCTTCTTTGGGTTGGGTACTGTATAAGGGCTTTCTCACAGATTGAGGTTTGATAAGGCAACAGAATGACTTGTGAATTTTCAGTATCAAGATGAAAAAAGTGGATATGGGACTTCTGATTGTGCTTACAGTGCAAGCTGGTGCTGCAGCAATGGCAATTACTTACTGGCTTGTCCTATATGCCTGTCTACATACACACAAAAAACATTGAGCAGCTTTATACATTGCACTTTTAGAAGAGGAAATGTACACCTCCCTTTGCCTTTACCACTAATGAAAAAAACACTTCCTTCCCCCCAGCTATCTCCACAATGATCAGAGACAGATAAGGTTGAACCTTCCTGCATCAGGTGACCACCACAAGAATGACTTTCATTGCCCCCTGTGAATTTGCTCTCATATCAACTGTTTGTCTCATTCTGAAAGTGGTTGCTGATGACCAGGTAAGCCAAGTATTTGATCAGACTGCTAATTTACCCTCTCTTCCTCCCTCCCACCAGCTTATTTTTTAGGCAGGGAGGTGAACACACAGAAGAACATTACAAAAAGAAATCCCCCCTGCGGAAACAATATTTAAACAAAGTTTATAGTTCAGATTCAGTGGACAAAGAGCTCAAGAAACTCAGGCATCTGTAAGAATAGTCAAGCTCTCTAACTGGGAAATATCATTCAGGTACAGCAGGTGCATGCAGTCAGGCACACAAGGAGAAGAGGTTTCTATGCTTTCTAGTACAAAAGCACTCCATGGGCTTGTGTCAGGAAAATTAAATGAGACTGATAATTTACACTTTCTCTAAAAATGCAGTATCTGTGCTAGATAAATTATTGAAAAAGTTATCAAATAAATTGCCTAGTGGATATGATCACCATTTTGCTGTTTGAACAGCATTTGAACAGTTGTTCCTCCAATACTCTCCAAAAGGGATTGAGTGACTCTTCTTCTACTGAACTGTCTTTAATGAACACCCTTGGTGTAATTCTATCACCCACTGAGGCTTTTGCACTTTGATACTGCTCCCGTGCAAATGATAGGAGAACACTTTCTTCTTTACCGGACTATGCATGTCTTCAAGACTAGGAGGCCTGACCAGTGGTTTCTGTTCAGTCACATTTTAAAATGTTGATAAAGAAAGCAGAAACCATTTTAAAATATTTTGCTTAGCAAGTAGGCAGAGCTAATAATTTTAATTTGTCAGTAAAAATAGTAACCTGAATGGCAGCCAAATCTATCTATAGGGAATGAAGATAATTCTGGGGAGATTCTTGTGCTGGGATTAGATGGAGTCAGTGAACCTGAAGAGACTTTTGGCAGACACAGCTGCATCATGTATATTTGTCCATTTCTAGTTCACATGAATGTGTGCTGGGATTGGAGTAGTCTGGGGGAGAAGACCCAAGGATCTTTTCTGATTTGGAGCTTACAGTCGGTTAACAGTTGGTTATGCTGTGGTACATTGTCGGAGCCATAAAAACTTCTAAGACATTCATTGGCTTTTTTGTTACTGCTGTGTTCAAATGTTAGTATTTCTGATCTGAAAGACCAGGTAGTATTGAGCTTTTCATTAAAAACGAGGGATGTAAAATACCTTTGATTTCTGGGTTGCTAAAGTACAGTTATGAAAACACCAGTCCAGTCTGGTTTCTGTGTCACACTCAGATACGGCTGGGTTTGGTTTCCTGCTCTGTTTTCAAGTTGCATCTGTTCAAAGCAGAAGATTTGTGATTTCTACAATTGCATGAGAGGGCTTCCCACGGCAGAAAAGCCTCACAGACTTCGGTCCTTTAGAATCCAAAGCCATACTCACATCACAGACCAATTGGGCCTTGAATGTGAGTATTGATCTAAAAGTAGTTCTGATCTAGATGTCACTTCTTGAGCTGTAATACTTAGTAAAGAACCAAGAAATCAAACTGCTTAGAGAAAAATGCCACCGTCTTTATAGCTATAGGATTATCTGTCTCAGCCTGTCTGCTTAGTTTTCAAGAAGCTTGAGGCTTCATACTGTACACATGGAGTAACCATTGAAGCTGGGATGTGAGTTCAGTCTTCCCTTACTTCTGATGAGTGCCATAATGACTGGGCACTATAGTTAGCTTTTTTTATCCCAATGAATATTTTTATTTATATTGAGTAAAAGCACTAGCAGATTGATGCTAACTCTTTAGTCTGGTGGTGAAAGCATTCATCTAGGATGCCTTATCTACGACTTTAGTCACTGCTTACCAGAGACTCTTGTAGACCTCACATATGCTAAGTGACTACCAGCATGATCAGGAACTATAACATGCAACTCAAATCATGGGTTACAATAATTCAGAGGTATTTCCATTACAATCTCCACCCTGGTCTCTTTGTACCAGTTTATAGGGCTTAACATTCCAATTAACTCCTCCCCTTGCTTCTAGCCTGGCTAGCAACGAGCGGTTCCTGCTATACTAATTCCCAGAACACGCAACTCAAGTCCCAGGTTACAACAGTTTGAAGGTATTTACATTCTAATTTCCACACCTGCTCCCCTTTGCACCAGACCATAGGGTTTAACATTGCAATGAACACCAATGGCTTGAACTTATCTACCGACTGCAGCCCCTTAGGCATGTACCTCCTCCAAGAGGAGCCTTATCTATGAGCCACAGTCTCTCCAGGGGTGTATCTGCTGCAGCATAGACTTAACCACAGCCACAGGTGCTTTGAGCTGCACCTCTTCGAATACAGTCTTATCCATGAGCCGCAATGCCTTCAGAGATATGCCTGCTCCAATGTGGCCTTACCCACAGCCACAGTCCCTTCAGAAGTAAACCTGCTCCAACATGGCCTTACCCATGGCTACAGTTCCTCCAGGACTGTACCTGCTCTGTCGTGGGCTTATCCGTGGCCACACACTTTGAGATGCTCCAGCTGGCTCATGCACAGCCACTGATGCTTCAAAGTGCAGCATGGACTTATCCACAGCCACAGATGCTTTGAGGTGTACCTTCTTCAGCACGGACTTATCCTTGGGCGGCAATCCCTTCAGAGCTATACCTGCTGCAGTAGAGACATAACCACGGCCATAGACACTTTGAGATGTACCTGCTCTGACATGGGCTTATCCACGGCCACAGACGCTTGAAGGTGTCATGCTCCCAGATGGACTCATCCACAGCTCACAATTCCTTTAACTTGAGTTCACGCTGGAGTTCCAGCCTGCCCAGTACAACAGCACAGAAACAGCAATGATGCCCTGGCCATCTGCCAGCCCAGATGCATCTCCATTGCTATTATCAAAATGTTCCCAGGCAAAGCAGAGTAAGATGATAAGCAGTACAGCAGCACAGCAAGCAGTGAAAGCAAAAACAAAAAATCAGCCACTAATGAGCACTAGACTCTAGCATACAGGAGGGCAAGCAAGCTCCATGGTAAAGAACAGGAGCCTGTCAATTAATAGCTAAACAGCAGTCACTGCTATAAATTAGATCTATCCCATTTCAATCAAATCTGCCATTATCTCAAACCCTTTGAGCCCCATGATGGGCACCAAAAATGACTGTCGTGGTTTAACCCCAGCCGGCATAAGCACCACACAGCTGCTCATTCACCTCCCCCTGGTGGAATGGGGGAGAGAATCAGAAGAGTAAAATTGAGAAAACATGGGTTGAGATGAAGATAGGTTAATAAGTAAAGCAAAAGCTGCACATGCAAGCAAAGCAAAAAAAGGAATTCATGTGCTACTTCACATTGGCAGGTAGGTGTTCAGCCATCTCTAGGAAAGCACGGCTCCATCATGTGTCATGACTACTTGGGAGGACAAAATACCTGAACTCCAAACATCTCCCCCTTCCTTCTTCTTCCTCCAGCTTTATTTGCTGAGCATGACATCATATTGTATGGAATATCCCTTTGGTCAGTTGGAGTCAGCTGTCCAGGCTGCGTCCTCTCAGCTTCTTGTGCACTGTTTCCAGCACAAATCTAAACCATACCCCCATACAAGCTACTATGGAGAAAATTACTTCTGTCTTAGCCAAAATCAGAACAATTCTGAACATTTAAAAAGTTTTGCTGAATCCATAACCCTTGTGACGGCTTCATATCAAACAAGTGAGGGTTTTTTTTAAATGAGAATTGTCCTTTCAGGGCTGTTCTTGATGAGCTCTTGTATATGCATGCTGAGCCTTACATCGCTAGTCTCTTTCAAGGTCCATGAGTAGACTAATTTCTAGGGAAGGATGGAGAATGACAACACCTTGTTGCTGACTGGGCCCTTTATCTGACACAGGAATGTAGCCTTCGATTATCAGATGCATCAGCATTAACAAATACATCAATAACTTTAAATTGATAAAGATACTGGGCTGGAAAATTTTGGCCTTAATGATCTGCAGAGCAAAATTAAAAAGATAAATAAACCCAAGGTTAGAGAGGACTACGTGAATAGAAAAGCTAGTCATTAACAATCTTGTCATATTTCTCTGCCTTGACCCTCCCCCTTGCATTCAAGTAGATCTCCCAAGAAACTATCTGCTGAAAATGGATGCCTTGGGAAAATATCAGATGAAAAGCTTTTTTACAGGTCTCATGGTCCCTGTCTCTCTGTGGGAGCCAGCTCTCAAAGCTACAGAGCCAGGTTTGCTTCAGAAGCTATGGAGAGACTTCAGATGTGAAGTATCTGCTGGCACTGATATACACAGGTACCCATCATTTTTCTCATGGGGAGCCTACAGTCAGCTATTTTAGCTTCAAGACTGTACAGAGTAGAACTGTCATTAAAAAAAAAAAAATCAGAAGAAATCAGCTGCCTAACTTGTGATTATGCTTTTGTGAGCTAAAAAGCTTTTAAGATGACAGCTCAAAGAAGCAAACCTACAGGTTGAATTGGGCATCAGTCAAGGCCTACATATGCATTACTGAGTAGCGGAGCACTTTCTTTGAGTTTCTGAGATCAGGCATGTTCTTCAGGTGCATCCTGATTTCATATTAGGGCATAATCTAGCCACCACCTTCCCTTGCAGCCCCACTGCCACAGAAAACAATCCAGGTGTATGCGTGGGAGCATCTTTGGCCTGCTTCACCTGATTCCTTTGTCAGTAACTGCAATATTAAAATTTGAGGACAGTCAAAAAGACCCGAGTCTTTGTTTTTTGACTAGAGGTGAATCCAGCAAATCTGATCTAGAAATCAGGGATATGTACAATAAGGATGGGATACAGTGTTAGAGCTGTGGTAGAGTCACTTTCCAAGCTCCAGAGTGTCTTTTCTGGAAAACTCCTACAGGAGTCTGTTTCACTTTTGCAGCACGGTTACTTCTTCACTGAGGCATTGACATGGATTTCTCAGGCTTCTCAAGATGCTTTTCACCGATTTTATACCATTTTCAAGGGATAAATGAATTTTAAAACTAGGGGAAGTGTGGCATTTTCAAACAAGGACATTGGCAGAGCCTGGCTAAGAAGCTGAATACATTCTCAATTACTTAGCTTATCTTCAGACCTGAGGCCATGTTACTGGTTGTATTCAGCTAAGAAATGTCAGGTGAGCCCAGTATGCCCACAGGTATTGTAGTCAGTGTCTGCAGCATAGACATGCGGAGGAAGCATGTGCATTCAAATTGCTATAGATGTTCTGAAGATAAGGGTGGGGGAGGGGGAACCTGCTCATTTAATTGCCACAGCTAACCACCTTCCCCAGTAAAAGGAGCTTTACTGAGCCATCTTAATAGAGGATGTGCTCTTGTGTTTATAACACCAAAAGGAAGATTTTTGTTAAAAACATTGTTACCAATTTTTTAATAGCAGTCCCTTTCCCTTCCCTTCTGCTCCCTTTCTCTGAAAACACCTGGTTTGATCCAGCATTACCCAGGAACTGCCACACAGAGCTGGCCAGAAGAATGCACAAGCACTCAACTGACTTGTGATAACGGAAGACAATGTCGGTCCAGCCTCTGGCCACACCCTGCTGGAAGCCCATGTGGCTGAGTCAGATAAGAGGCATTTTCTCCACTGGAGAAGAGTGGATGAGACCTTGCTTATCTGTGCCTGCCAAGATTACAGTGGGAAACAGACACCACCATGACAAGATTTCAGTTTTAGTAATGCTCTTGCTGGTAATGAAGGTCAAGACATTTTGAAACATCAACATCATTTAATTGTGTGCATTTCTAAACAAGTTGGCTTTTTTTTTTTTAAATCACTTTGTCCTCTTGCCCCCTCTGAAATACAGCCCTGCAGGAGAGAGGTTGTGCACATTTATTCACCTGCTAGGCCATTCTGTCTTCACCAAGGAACATTGTTCTTTTGTCCTGAAACCTACAGTGCCTACCATAAAGAGGTGCAACGCTGTGAACCCATTCTGAGGATCTTGTTCACATATCCTGAGGACTCCTGATGCTCATGGGTTGTTTGACAGTCCATGGCTTTCTTGTTTACATTTCCTGTTATCAGTAGAGCAACAGCTGTTTGCCTAATAGCTTCTTCTCTTTCATCTTAAGCCTCCTGAAGCTTCTCCTCAAAATGTTGTTCCTTCTGTAGACCTCTCTGAGCCTATGCAAGGCCACAGCTTCCATTTCACTGGACAGGGAAACTCCCCATGCAGTCTGCAGACCATTCTCAGCAGAGTATTCTCCACTGAAAGGTTTGGTTTAACTGGGGAAGGTCTGCATATACTCCTTTACCCAAAAAATATTGTAGGGCCTGCCACTCTGGAAGTTTCCATGTAGTAGGTGCATTGGGAATTTTACACAGCTCTCCTGCTCTGAGGTAGAGCTCAGTGTGACTGGGAGGTAATTCGACCAAAGTCTTTCCTGTGTTAGTTTAGTTGTCACAATATGCCACCCTGTGTTCTTGGCTATGGATCAACTGGAAGGAAAGAAAGTCCATTTACATTAGTTTCCCCTGGATAAGAAATTAAATACAGATGTGGTGACTAACAAACTGATCTCACTTGGAAAAATCAGCAGCATCCATGTCTTTTCAGCTGACCACAAGGTTGGCAAGAGACCAAAATATTCCCCAAAAGACAGGTCTATGGCTTTCATATAACAGGCCATTGGAAAGCACCAACAAGCCAGGCGCGAGGCAGTACTAGGTTTTGCCCTGGAGTAGGCAGAGAAGCTGCCAGTATCCTGGCATTACTGCTTTTCTGCATTCCTCTGTGTGGAGTCCAGCATTACAGCTCCAAAGAGGATACTGCCCAGCATCTTTTTGAACCTGTCTGCCACCTTCACAATTATTATGAAAGACCCAAAATTTACAAACCAACTGAACTTCCTGCCCCAAATTAATTGTCCCTTATTATTATGCCTAAGAGCAGAAGATATCACAAGGGGTACTGGAATGATTAAAACTGAATTGCCTATCAGCAGGGAAGAGAGTGAGGTCATCCAACCTTTGCCACCTTAAAGTTTCATGTCTAGCGTAAGCCATTTGCCTGGGCTTCCCCTCCAGTCGATGGAGTGACTCCAGAGAGTGATTCACCACCTCCTAAGAATAGTGCCTGGGGTAGGTGGAGTGAATCACCCTGGGGAATTGCCCGGCTCTCTGTGAAGAGAGCTTTGCCAGATAGCTTTGATGACAAGCTTTTATTTAGGTGCATAAAAGTAGATGAGCTGAAATCCCACCTCAAAATGTTCAACCTCACTGTCTTCCTGAAACAGTGAAGAGCTGCAAATTGCACAATGAACCTGCAAACAGCCATTGTTTTTAAATGGCAGCCTTTACCCAATAGAATAATAATCCTACGTAGATTTTACTGGGGAAAGTGGAAGGTACCTGGGACCCCAGACCCAGCACATTGCAGTCTGCCTCCTTGAGCAGAGGGTGCAGTGAGCGGTGCGAGGCTGTTCCCTTCACCTCTGCCCCCTGGTATGGCATGGCTGGCTCCAGCTCTGGCACCTGCTGAATTTGCATTCCTCTCATATTTCCACTTCATGCTCTTTCTCTACTCCCACGCAGCCTCACAATGTACAAGCTTCTAAGAGTTGCTATACCCACCTTTCAGATCATAGAATCATAGAATGGTTTGGGTTGGAAGGGACCTTAGAGACATCTAGTTCCAACCCCCCTGCCATGGGCAGGGACACCTCCCACTAGCCCAGGCTGCTCAAAGCCTCACCCAGCTTGGCCTTGAGCACTTCCAGGGATGGCGCATCCACAACTTCCCTGGGCAACCTAGATAGCTAAAGCTTACGGCTCATTCCGCTGGGTGCAGTGAGAGGCCTAAGGGCACATGAAAGCCAACATCAGCATGAAGCACTGGCATGGGTACTAGACAGGCAGGTGTAATGGACCAACTCGTCACACAAACCAGCCACATGATTTCCTGCAGGAAGGTCACCAAATGTTGAGTCTCGGTGAGTGTGTTTCACCTAACACCCCATGGACAAATCTGCTGAAGTACTTCGGGTGGTTGCAAAAGAAAAAAAAAAAAAATCTTTCACAGAACATTTGTTTTACACAAAGCACAAGATTTGTGGAAAAATACAGTAAACTATGTAGGAAATAAACATTTATAGAGGAAGAAATGCTCTCAAGTATGAATTAATTATCTTTCTTCTCAGGCTACAATCTTCTAACAAGTGAGGAATACCAGACACATGACAGTGAAATCATCACCTGAATTAACTATATTCGTGTCTGGGTTTGTCAATATTGTTTGTTCAAAGACATGAGGATGGCAGGTTTTAGATCCTTTTGTGTGCTACCTGTTAATTTTTTCTCCCGTCAATATTTGCACATGTTTAACTCAGTGGCCTAAACTCCTTCTTTTTTAGTATGCAATGGCAATTTATTTGTAGAGGGAAGAATAGCACAACAAGAGGTGTCCTTGCAATGCTGTTGTTCTGGCAGGAAACATGGCCTGGCACAGCCATAGATAAAAACCTGCTTTTTCAAAAAATTGTCAGGATGTTTCTGGTTATCTGATTGCTGGTCAAAGTGCTGGTCCCTGCAAAAAATATCCAAAGTTTGAATAGTGGCTGATCGACTGATACCCGTTTACCCAGAAGGTCCCTACAGAGTTTTTATTTTTGGTAGTCCGTGTATTTGAGGACATAGGTCCTCAAAGGGATTGAAAAAAAAGAGACACCAGAATCACATCCTCAGCAGCGCTCCCACAGTTCATGCTTTTTGTTGCTTCAGAGGTGATAGGAAAGGCCTAGTGCCTTCTGCAAAGCCCAGATCTGATGTGAAGCACGTCTGACCCCACTCCCCCCTGTGCTGTCCCACAGGGAAAGCAGTGCTTATTTTTAGCCTTCTTTCCAGCCAGAGACGCTGTCAGAACCTCAGTTTGCCATTTCCTCAGTTTCCTCCCTCTAAATGAGGGCCCCCATGGGGTGAATCCTAAACGTCATAATCTGAAAAGGGTCCCTCTGTGAAAATGAAGGGCTCTTGCCTGCAGCTTAAGGGAGGTCCACCTCCATGGGAGGTCGTTATAGGCAGGGAGGGGCAGGTCTGTGCCACAGAACTCTCCTCACCCCCCACCATTTTGTGCCTGACTGGCCCCGCCTGCAGCCGTGGGAGTGCCTATGTTTGTCCATGAAGAGCCATCCACAGGCAGCTACTGGGGCTCTCCCCGCCCACTGCTTGGTCTGTTTGCTCTACAGGGATCTCTGCCGGCCAAAGCTGCCCGTGCTCCAAAGGCAGCAGCTGATCAGTGCTGGCGTATGATTGACGGTGGGCCTGGTCTGTTGGTTTAAGGAAGGTTGTTGGGTGTCAGGGAAGCCTGGATGCCGGGTGAGATACTGGAGGCTGAGGTCTGAGGGGAGGAGATGGCACCTGTCCCTCCAGTGAAGCCTGGAGAAGGCAACAGGGAGTTTTTAAATCTCTTCTTCCCGTTTTGGCTTCACAGCTCAAGACAAAGGGATTTGTGTGAAGTTACTCATGCACGACTTCGCACGAGTCAAGCGGCTTGGGAAGAGAAAAAAACCCATGACGAGCCTTTAAAAAATATCACACCCACTTGTGTGCACAAAGATAGATTTAAACAGTTTTTCATATTCCCCATGAAATGTTTTTCGTATCCCCTATGAAAAACAACCATCAAGCCTTAGCGAGAAAGCAGAGAGGGAAAGTGAGGGTGTGTTTGTCTGCAGACAGCAAAAATAGAACGACATTTTTGCAAACTATTTTTCCAGTCTGCTAAGACTGATTTCTAGACAACGTATGATACAAGCAAGCAATCTGCTGGTCTGTAGATTTCTGCAGTTTGTGATCAGCCAGCCATAATTTCTCTCAACAGCTGATGGTGGCCAACGTGTGATTCACGACCTAGCTAACCTTATTTTTAGCTGTTGAGCTCTATGGCTGCAAAAGAGTTTGTGTTGCACAACATTGGTTCAGGGAGCAGGAACAAGATAAACTTGGTATCTGTTTAAAAGAATCAGCTTACTGAAAAAAATTGTGACATATGTTAACTGGAGATCCAGTCTCACTTCCTATTAGGTAGGCTAAAAATACTATGATAGCCTTTAATCTAGGTTTCTTATAAGAAACTCTAAGGGCTAATGTGATTATTAATAAATATTTCAAGTCTGTGCTACCTACCTGAGCACCTCTGTCAGGGCATATTATGCAACTACTGCAACCAAAATGTGGGCAGATTTTGGAATAGAAACCTTGGACAGAATGGGAACAGGAATCTCTGCGTCTTGAGTGGCTGGCTGACATCCCTGGAGGACCTCTCCAGGGGGTATGTATGGGCTCAAAGAAGTCAGACACCACATACAAATAATAAGGGGAAGAAAACTGCTCAGAGCTGGTCTTGCCCAATCCCCCCACTTCCTCCTTCACTTTGGTTTTCACAATTAGATGCAGCCATAAAGCTAGTGAGTGACTTCTAGGTGCAAAGGCTGACAGGCTGGCTTCGTGGAAATCAGTGACAAAGCTCACACTGACTTCAGAAGAACCTGAACTTCATCTGCAGAGTCAAAGGCAGATCACAGATCATTAATATTTTACTGCTTTTGCAAGAGTATGAGGTGAGCAGAACTGTAATCTTGATACTGTTTGACACAGGACTATTTTGGAGCTACTCAACTACTCCATTCAGTTCAATTCATAGGATGGCTATGAGTCAGCTGAAAGCATTGCTTCCTAGTTCCCTCTAATAATATGAGCATTTGGGTCTCATTTTCAAAGTAGGCCACATATAGCCAGGAAGAGTCAGCGAAGGATGCTGCTAAAGGGACATCTCAGTGCTTACTGAAGCCTCAACAACTGAAATGCAGTTTCAAAACAACCTTTATTCTGCTTGAAGACTTATTACAATTTTTAAAGCAACTTAAGAACAAGACACAGCTCCATCAACTCTATAGCTTAAACAAAACTTCAAGGAGGCATGTTTTCACTGTTGCCTAGTACAGACAATTTACAACCCACTTTACCCTCCACCTCCTCAAAGACCATTTTAAAACAAAGTAATCTTAACTTTTTAAAGACATTTAACAGAACAGAGCTTTACTTAAAAAAAAAAAAAAAAAAAAAAAAAAAATAGCAGCATCTTGGGCAGCTAATGCAGTCTCATTAGGACAAGTGCAATATAATGTTACCAACTCCCACAGTCCAGTTTAGTCTTCAACTGCAGCAGACACAACATGATTCTACAAAAGATGTTGCATTTTGGAACCTTGTCCCATGGGAGGCATTGTGCTTTGAGCTGCCCATTTCTAAAGTGACCCTGAAAAAAACCAGTATCAGGATTCACTTTCCCAACTTAATACCATGCATAGCAAAAGCACTGTGTGAAAATCAGCAGAAGTTTTCCCCATTAGAAGCATTTGAATGTTTTCTCAAGCATTATTATTTCATTGCCAATTACAAGACAAAGCCATTTCTTTACTACAGAACAGCTGACACCAAATAGAGAATTTGAAGATTTGGTTTTACAGATTGCTTGACAAGATCTCTTAGATAACTGAACCATACAGACAAGCTTTTTTTTTTTTTTAAAGAAAATATCCAACAACACAGAAACTCAATTTTCTAACTGTATTTGGAAACATGCTGCACCCACAAAAGTCTAGTGTGCATGTGTGTGTCTTCAAACAAAGTTAACAATATAATTTACTGAATTCAGCAAAATGATCACATTTAGTGAAAATGGACCTATACTGGGATCTATTCATACATAAACACAGCAAGTGTGCATGCATATGCACAGATACACATACTCAAACCTGCACATTCAAATTTCAACTTAAGGAAATCAGAAACTCCTAATTTTGCTTGTGGGTTTTGGTTTCCTGTGTCATGTCTCATACCTTTCAAAGGCCTTGTGAAAGTGCTGCTGCAGTGCAGCCTAACTTGGAGATTTAAAATAAAACAAAAAATTCCCCAAACCAAAAAAACCTAAAAAACCAAAATCCCACCCTTGAATCATGTTAGATAGAAAAAAAGTGCATGTCAACAGAAATACAGAAAAGCACTGTGTTTCTTCAGTTATATCCACATGCCTTTTTTCTATATATTTTAGTCTGAGACCAAATCAAAACTGGAGTGAACAATATGGCACAGTTAAGGACTAACAACTCTGCAGTGAATAGGGCCTTTGGCAGGACGTAGCTCTGCACATTGAGGAGGGAGGGAAATGCAGAGGCCACACAATATGTAAGTACCAGAGAAAACCTACTCATGCCAATTTGAGGGCATAAGTGATCCTTGCTAATTGCACAGCCCCTGTGTAGGCAGAACTTCTCCTTAGGAAGCCCTAAGCACTCATCCTCACAACATAGTGCTTATTTCTCATTGTTATTTGTGCAAGAAAAGCAAGTGCCAAATTTGCACACACACTATTTATTTTTTTTTTCTCTGCTACAACCACAGATGAAAAGAAGTTGTACAGCACAACAGGAACAAATGGTATCCCATACTGGGCTGGGCATGCTAACGATATAGCCTACTGACATAGCAGAGGAAAATTAGAGGAATATGAGGAAAATTAGATCCAAATGCCTTAACTATGATAAAATTTCTTGACAAATGCTATGTGAAACATGAATTGAGATTACATATATTTTGCTTACAGAGAAAAAAATACAATTTACTCTTAAAATATTTAATATCCAAAAATTAATATAGGTCCAAAGAATATCTTGGATTGCTACAAGTGTTGAATTGTTATATATTGAATTAATTTGTAACTTCAAGCCCAGTAGTATAACTGGCATGCTAGAGTAACTGTTCGTGCTTTCCATTGAAAAAAAACAGTTATTAGTAAACCAAATTGACATGATCCTACAGGCTTGAAAAGAGTGTGGAATGAGGAAGGGATAAAGACTAAACTTCTATTGAGAAAAAATATTCAGAATTATTTTGTAAGTGGTGACTATCCCCAAACATTTGTGTTGGTTGAATCTTGTTTCCTGATATAAATTCTATTAAGAAAATACATCTATAGGAAAGCAAAGACAACCCACCAAAAAAAAGAACACAAAATCAAAATGAAATCAAAAGCCTTACAGCCTCAGAAATGAAGGAATAATGTAAAAATTAAAAGATAATACAAAAAACACTGGAGACTGGCAAATTTCTTCTTATTATTTCCAATAGCTTAATAAGCACTGCATAATTTGAATTAAAACACATGTATTTCTAAACCAGAGCTATTATGACAGAACTCCATAGGTCTTAGTCTTTTGATTGTGTGTGCAACTCCCTTTAATAGTAATGGGTCTTGTCTTTGCATCTTGGGGGAAGAATAAATTCATACGTTCACTAAGTCAAAAACTTTTCCAAGATTTCTCTGAACTTTCATTATCAGTTTGCAAATGTGAATTTCCTCTGTGCTCAGGACAACAAAAAACCATTGCAAACCACCCACAGTGAATTGTCCCAGAATTCCCAATAAGTTTGCTCTAGTGGAATTCATGTATTTGTTTCCTTTAACTAAACCATAATTCTGTAAGTCTCTGGTGCCTGAAATTATAGACGTGTTCACTTTGATACTGCCTCAGCCTACAAGCTTACGAAAATAAATCCAAAATGTTAACTATGATAATCTAACAATTTCCAAAACAGACATTTTCCAGTTTAATTAGCTCTATGTTGTATCCAAATGTTCTCAGTAAAGGTGGGAGCTTTTTTAAAAAAATACTAATAAAAAAACAAACCTAGGCAACAGATTAGAGAAACTTCCTTCATATGAAATGAAAATACCTTTACATGCTGATAAAAATTCTGCCACAGTAGATCAAGAAGTCACTTATTTACTATTAAGAGTGGATTCATTCTGAAATCCAGACTACCTATTCCAATAGTGAAATATCCCCATTTTTTTTAATGCAATCACTATCAGAGAAGGTAATACAACTTTTTGTCTTCCAAATACAAAGACAATCATGATAAAAGTTCAAAATGCTTGAAGAAGCAAACATAGCATGGTACCGTATTCTAAAGATATCTCTGAAATGATATTGTTGGACTCAGTGATATTTTGTAATGTTCATATATTTTTTTTTATTGAATAAAGCAGCTTTGAAGCTTATCAGGCACTGCCTAACAAAATATTCAGTTGAAAAAAAAATTATGAACTTTTAAAACTTTGAGCTAGTAGCTCAATATTCTATACAAAGAAAATTGTAAAATATTTCATAGTTTTAATTCTGCAGCCAACTCTTGATGGCTTCCTGTACATCTAAAAAAACCCCCCAAACCTAACTAACAACAAAAAGAATAACAAAAAATAATCATCAGGAAAAATATTCTCAGGCAAAAGAAAGAAAGAAAAAAGAAGACAAGGAAAAAAACAAGCTTAACCTATAGATATGCTTAAGAGAAGACTACAGCCTAAAGAAAATTCAGTATTGCATAGCACAGTCTAAGAAGTCATCTTTCAGCAAACAGAAAGGGCAAAGAGATGCAGTTTGGTACTGATAGTTTCCATCAATGATAGTTAGTCATCCAATACTATGTACATTATTATATACTGTATGCCATTGAAAGTCCTGTTTTCTTCAGTCTTAAATATATTCTTAAAACAGGATTTTTAAACATCTAAACAAACACTTCCTGGCACTTTGCTATTACAATTCCATTCCATGTATTACAAACATACTGTAACTGAAGTCCTTTAAAGTGTCCCTTAGAAATGAAAGTGCCATTCTGCTACATATCATTCACCAGAAACCAAAAAATGCACAATGCTGTGTGTCTGGATCCACTGAGTGCAGCAACACCAAATCCAAGCCAGGTCATGACCACAAAATTCCAGTAACCGAATGACAAAGACCTCTTACACCTTGTATCTGGAGAATCCAATGTTCTAGCTGGTAAAGCTTCAGAAGTGGTCGTAAACAAGCACCATGGTTAAAGGCCTCTATGTCCCTCCAGGGAGGTCAGGTTAGGATTTCTCTCTCTTGTGTTTTTCTTTTCTTAATTTTAAAATAAAAAGCACTTCAGATTAGAAACATACGTTCACAGTTTAATACTGTGATGTTTCCCACTGCAGTTGTGAAGGAAAGCTCTAGTCCCATCTGAAGACAGACGACTTTGCTACTGCAGCTCAAATTCTTGAGTAAGGCTGAAAGGAGCCTTCTCTCTCCAGAGGCCTCAACGTTGTCAAATCTTTTCCTTAGAAAAAAAGCTGAACAACCCAGAGTATTAAGATCTTCATCGCCTCTGCTGTGCATATACTGGGTAGGCTAGTGTGACATTGAGAGAGTCATTGTGCTGCACCAGTGATGTGTGTTGATAATGTAGCACCAGTTCTTTAAGTGAGTTGTACAGGTTATATGGCTCTGCAAATCCATACCCAGTAGGTGTTTTGTTTATCACACAGTGCTTTACTTCTCCATCCACTCTAAAGAGGAAAAAAAACAACCAGTTTTTAGTTTTTCAGCACAGTAAAGTTAAGCTAGAAAATAACCAATAAATCTTAAGATGCTAAACACTACATAGAATTTCTGTCTTCGGTGGTGGGATAGTGGTAAAAGCCTGTGTTGAACTCAAATTCCCAGACGTGTTAGGTTAGGGAGGCAGAAGACAGGCAGGACTTATCAGGAGTGCACCCATTCTTTGGTTTCTCTTCTGCTGGAGGCTCACCTGTGGGAGTGGCACAGGTTTGAGCTGTGCAGGAAATGGAGCAGCAATAAGGACCCCTCAGGTCTTGTTGGTAAAGACCCCCTCAGATCTTGTTGGTCTGCTTCTAACCCCAAAGGTTCAATGGAATCATATGCAAGTGTTTATTTGCCCCTGGCTCAAGGTAGGTGCCTCAAACATTGGTTACATTAATCACAAATTAGGGTACGTACACAACAGAGCAGGCGTAACAGCCTTGTTTGCTGCTCTCTCGAACAAGGAATGTTCCATCTCGCTTTCCCCGCAGCAGATTTTCAGCTTGGCTTCTGTTGATATTTCCCACATTCCATGTTCTCTCATCATGATGAGGCAAGTCCTCATCATCTTCTACCATAGAGTATTGGCTGTTGAAATAGGACAAAATGTGTGTGAAACACATAACAGAACAAAATCCATGAACTAAGTATCCCCATTTCATATTACTTGAAAAAAAATAAGTCAGTGGTTAGTAGGATGCCTCCCTGGCAAAACCAGGGATGTAAACCATGTAATACCGTACCGTTCAAACCACTGAATAAAAATAAAATATAAGTTCTGGTTCTTGTTTCTTTTAAAAACATGTAAATCTGAAGAAGGATATAAAAGGATACTGCATTATCTTTCAGAATTTGCTTCAAGAACTTCAGTACTTCTACTGTTGCTCACTGTTTTGGTAAATAGCAAGCCCAATGAAATCAATATGCTCTGAATCAGCTTCATTTTCAAAGATCAGAACACTCGATCAGCAGTGAAAAATCATGCAATGTATTAACTACAGCTACTGCTTGAGAAAGCTATGAGTCGTTGCACAGCTAGACAGATTAATTATTTATAGGGGAGGTGGCTTAGTGGAAAGTGTGAAAGAGCAGAGTGAGTGCTCTCTCTCTCATAACCAGATTATGAGAAAAGCACATGATACAGGGCCTTCTCTAACAAAACAGCTACCAGCTATAAAGCTGATTCAGAGAGATGTATTCTTTCATGGTGGGCTTGAGCTCAGAGGGTTCTTTGTAACTATGAATCAGCTTTATAGTTGGTAGCTGTTCAGCTGTATGGACACCACTTTGATATCCTGCAGTTCCAGAGCTCCCCACTCCCCCCAGCAGCCTCTACTGGTGGGCTCTGCCTCTTCTGCTCAGCTTGCAATCAGTCTGTGTTTGGCTAATGTACTTATTCTCTCTGTAACAGGATTTTAATCCATTTTCCTTGGTCTAAGAAAACATGGCTTCTTACTCATCCACAGTTCTGTCTTTTTGAAGACTCTCAAAGTAGTCTACAGAAATCAGCAATCTCACACAGAAATCAATTTTTCAAAAAGAACTTTTTTTTTTTTTTTTGTTTCAGATGACACTCTCTCTAGGTTCCTTCTCCCATCATACTACTTTGGCCTGTATGATATTAAAATGCATTCAGCAGTGCCTCTATTTTCAACTAGCACCTAGAGAAAGCAATTCCTGTTTTTCCTGATGCTTATTATATTGATTTTTTTTCCTCCATTAAATTTTTTTTAAGTTTAATTTCTCAGCAGAAACCTGAGCTCTTACCAGACTCACCGTCAAGGAAAGACAGAGTGAGAGAAAAGGAAGATATTCTTTAAACGATGTCACTTACTGTTTTGATGCTACATTAGAACTATGGCCTGCCATTGTTCTTTGTCTACCGTTTAAGTGATGGGAGTACTAGTGGAAACAGATGCCTACAGATTCTCCATCATATCATCTTTGAGCTGTGCTAAGACTGAATGAACAACATGGCTTTAAAACATGTATGCCATTTTTGTCCCGTGCTTATACCAGTCCAGCCACAGCAGAGATGCAGAATTTCCTGGATAACAGTAGAAGACTCAATAAACTAAGTCAAATTAAAATAGATGTGGACAAGGAAGATAAATCCAAAAAACAGTTGTTGTCAGTCTGCTTCTTTTGCTATATGTTCAGTCAGGCAGTGTAAAAGGCATGCACAGTAACTACATAGGCAGAAAATGTTGATACGAATGTTACTCAGACTACCTTGTTTTTCTATTTATTCATTTTTCACTGTTACTACACTTTTGATATTATTTTGTGGCTTGCTTCTGTTTAAATTTGGTCTACATTCACACCACCCAGGTGCTTTTTGCTTTTTTTCCCAGGAATGAAGTGAAACATATTCATTAGCCAATGAACTGAACCTACAGTAAATTGAATTGCTGAAATGACAGAACACTATGCTGCCATTTCCCAGAAAAATTAACCAGACCACAATATCAGAGAAGGACCTCTCTTCAGCATATAGAATTTTATCATTTCCAATAGCAATGTAATGTACTGATGTGAGTACCACTATACTAAATAGTGGTATGCAACTCTTGAAATTTTGAAAACGGCCTGCCCATGCCTGAGAGACCTTCTGAACAATTTATCCATCCATGTGGCATTTCTGTAAGATACTAACATCTTATGATCTTTATTTTGCTGGTAAGAATAAAGACACAGGTTAAATTCTAGTGCTTTGCTATAGTGACTTGATTATGCACTTCCCTGAGTAATGCAGAGTAGGGGTGAGACAGTCCCTTCTAACACTTGCATGATGCAGGCTGCCACGCGTTAAGAGTGTGCATTGTTACTGGAGACCTAGGCTTGAGACTTCCTCTGTGTGGTCCAGGAATTAAATATGCTCTATCTCACTTTTGCATAAGATGATTTGAAATAGCAGAAATATTTAAATCTTTTAATACTCACTCTTCTGTATTTTCATTTCCAAGCCATTCATTTAGCTTCTTTTGCCGAACACCTTTTTGAGTCAGCCACCTGGACAATAATTGCAAATAAAATTAATTGTTAGCCACAGAATTTGTATTAAAAACCTTAAAAAAATTTTTGTTAATTCATAATGATACTCACATCAAGTACTGATCTCTTGTCTTCCTCAGCTGTATGAGGTCTGGCTTAATGCTGTTCATACGCTTGTCTATCTCTCTATATTCAGCTGCTTGCTTCTTTAAATCCTCTTCTAATCTACGCCTGCTGTCCACAATTTCACTTATTCGAGATTTCAGTTTTTCATAGTTGTGCATAATTCTGAATGGAATAAAGTGATAGGTTACACTCTGATGATGTCTGATTCATAACTTTATAATCTGTTATTTAGTGGTGTAGACACTTAGGAGAAAAGATTACTTCTCTAGATGTAGCTATACATTTTGCAAGTTCACATTGTCCCCATTTGAGGCTTGCTTTGCTTACAACTGAACAACATTAAACTTGCCTTCTTGCTTTAGTTTCAGGCATTGTTCCCTTCTTCAAAATCATACAATTTGAAATTCAAATACATACACTGACCTTTGTATTTCTTTTTCATTTCCTTCCCGTTTAAATTTTTCAATGTATTCCTTACTGTATCTTTCTTGTGTCTGGCACTGCTCTTCAAATATTTTTATTGTTTCATTAAATGCTTCAATAGCTGTTCTTTTCATTTGAATTTCCTGAAAATAAAATAATTATTATTACAATTGCTATCAGACAGAGGGGATGATTTATTGGCTTGTATCACATAAACACTTCAGCATATTGTAAGAGAAGACTTCAATATTCCTTTACCAGAACACATTGTCTGCAGAGCCTTATAACAGAGAGAACAGGCTTGTGCAAGAGGCTTCCATGATGAGGCTTTCCATGATGAGCTTTTCCAAGAAAGAAAAACAGCTAGACAAAGAGCTATCTACAATCTTGATTTTTGTATAAGTAAGTTTTATTTGTGATTATTAGGCTCTTATGGCAATGCACTTTGCCCTTCATAGCAACTAATGTCCTTAGAGGCACATCTGGCTTTCTGAAATAAAAGTGTAAGATATTGGCCTGGACAGGTTCAAGACATCATCCAGTTCATCCCTCTGTCTCTACAAATGTAGTTGATAGCTAAGTCTTTTAAGTCAGTACTTCAAGTTGCCTTCACTTCTCCACCTTTCTTCAATTATTTTTAGGTGTATTTCCTGCACACTTTAAGAAGCAGTCTTGATTCTGGGTCTGTAAAACAGCACTACTTCACTGGCACTTCAAGACTTAGCCAATAATTGATTAAGTTGAAAGAAGGATTGAGGCAGCTTTGCATCCTGCACTGTATCTACACACGTCATCTCTCTACCCTGCATAGATCAAACCAGACCCTTCGAAAACTAGTAATAAAATACAGTAATTCCCTGGGAATGTGTCTTTAAAACTGCAGCTCAGCTTGATGAGGTCAGTATGCAAGGTGTTGGTAAATCAAGATAGTTCTGTGCTTGTTCTGGATGGAGGTGTCAGACTTGGGCACAGGGTGCGTTAGGTTACAGGTGGTGACTGTTCAAACATGAGTAAGCAATTCTGCTATACTGAGCAAGCACATCAGATATGTTTCCTCTTTTGGGCAATGGCAGTGGTGACAGAAGGGAGGGAGAGGAGGATGGAGAGAAAGAGCAGTATGAATTTACAATAATATTCTTCTAAATCTATGCAAGTCTTCCACTTTGGTTTCAAATCTAGCTCACCTGAGATGTTCTTGTGTAGTCTTCATAAAGTCTGTCATATTCTCGGCTTTTTTCTTGGAACTGGGTATTATATTCATGTAATTTCTTTCCCACTGCTTCAATGCTGTCCTCCTTTACAACTTGATCCTGGAATGATGAGAGAAGGAAGATACTCCATAAAGAAACAATTATCTTGCACAGATTTTCAGGATAAAACTGCTTAAAAATGCCTAGATAATTACATGGTAAATGTGACTCCTCTTTCATCAATATGGAAATATAATACATATAATACATACAATATAATATGCATAATATGTAAATGAGAAATAAACGACAAAAAGCAGTTTTGCATTGCAAGTGTTCAGCTTTATACTGAAAATAATATATTTCCACATTAATGAGTGGGCTATTTATTAATGTAAGTTTATTTATTAATAATGTATCTGCAGTATTTAAAGTTTCAATTATTTACATGCAACCTGTGGAGTTGGTTTTAAACAAAAATATCAATTTTTATACCCAGTTTATTTTTTCAAATATTAACTGAGCTGAAGTTCTTAATGATAAATGACTCCCCCATATGCAGTAATTTCTCTGTATTTAAGTGAAACACAAGGAAAATAGAGCAAATTACCTGCTGGTACTTAGATACTGGATACAGTAATTTTACATCCAGTTTAGGATTATACTGGGCTAGAGATTCATTCCGGTAGTGATTTATTAGCTCGACCACAGAGTTGAAAGTTAACGGGTCAGAAAAGCCATATTTTCCATCTCGGTGAAATATTTTGATTAATTTGTTATTTCCTCCTTTCCTGCAAATAAAGTTTGTTGATCAGTTAGGCATATTTCAGGTACTATTTCCTAAAGAACACCGTACTTTAAATGCAGCATTGCCTTTTACTGTCAAGTATTACAGACCTAGTGTAACTAATCTTACCTTAGCGTAAGTGTGTAGTCCCCATGCATTTTGGTTGAAGCATCTCGTACCAGAAAGGTACCATCAGCAGTGTCTCGAAGCTTCTCATTTACTTCTTCTCTAAAATGAACGCAAAAGTAACCAATCATTTCAGCTACTTCTAATGCATTTATCCTCTAACTGTGCTCTAAATTATTATATTTTAAAATAAGTGGGTTTTATAAGCCTTTTTGATCTCCATATTAACAAATACAGTTATTTAAAACCTTATTTAACATTGCTGGAGAACAGCTGGGATATAAAAATGGTATATTCCATGTCCTCTCACTGCAGGACAAAATTATATTCATGCAAAGGTCTTTCTACTTGTTCATACAAGTCTGCACAATTGGAGTAGCCAGTGCTGGTTTAATGTACCTATATATAGTACTGTTAAAAATGCTGCTAATATATGGCACTTGTTAATCTGGCTTGTTAACTAGTGTGCCTACAGTTGAGGTTCTGGACAAAAGACAAGAAGAAAATACTTATTTCTTGGTGTTGTCCTTTTATACTAGCATTTTGTACAGCTGTCTTGAACAGAACAATCATTTCACAGACTACATTCTAACTGACTGCCAGTAACTTTTTAGTCATGTTTGGAATAAAACTAACCAAAATATATTTGTGTTGGAAAATATCCTAAATATGGCTCTTAAAACTGTCATTTTTCTGTACTTAAGCATAATACATATGTACAGCATAGCATAGCAAGAACGTAAAAGCCAAACATAAGAAATACATGTCTTGAGCTGATTTACCTTGAGATATCTCCCCAGTACCATTCAGCATCTTGTAATGACATGTTGTTATTCATGCCGTTGTTAGTTACAGTATTAGGTTTTGGTGGCTTAGGAGGCAGTGCTGCAGATGAAAGAGGAAAGACAAAGTTGACTATAAGTTATTGAAAACCTGACCACATATTCCTTGAAACTAGACATTATTACATGAAGAAGAAAAAAAAAAAGAGTAGTTATAAAACAGAGTTTTCCATCTCTAACAGTCTTTAAAAGACATTACAGCAATTGAGATATTTAACTGCGAACAATATAATTCAACAAGAAAGATGTACTGTTTCAAATAAGTATGTTACTCCTGCAATAATATATTTTAAGCAAAATACAACGCTGTAGTCATCTCCTCCCTCTGTGAAGAAAGCATTTGAGAAAAAAAATTCTGAAGTTTGCTTTTACCTTCTTCCACTATCTTCAGGTGAATATAAATAATAAAACATGTGAAATTTATTTTTTTTTTCCTCCTCCTATGTAATAATCTTAGAGGAGTGTTGCTGCTTCTTCACCTAGAAGCTGAGTAATACAAGATGCAAATCCGCAGCAATACTATATTTTAAGAAGAATTGGGTTTTTGTGATCTTCAGCATTCTGTGAGATGATTTGCCAAAAAACCCACTTTAAGAAACCCATCTGTGACCCAGCTATCCCTTGTGTTAATCTTAGTAATGCCAGGACTGATTAAAAAACACATCCCCCTTTTCTCAATGACAAAGCTGCATATGTATACCAGTGGGTGCCAGAGAAGATACTGCAGCACTCCTGACTTAGTAGCAAGGGGGACTACATTGGAATCAGGATTAAAAATCAACCCAGCTCTTTTAGTTCTCTAGTAAGCACATAATTCCTTATGAATGCCCCTGTCCTGTATATTATGACTGGTTACAAAAACTGTATTTCTAAAGTTGCAATTAATATCAAGATAGTATAATATTTTTATCTGACATGAAAAAGATGATGCAATATCAGGTATTCAGTTAATACTGCTAATTTTTAAAACTGTTTTTCCTTAAACAATTCAAAACAATGACTGTAATCACTGTTTCAGGAAACAGAAGTGTTATTACAGCATCTCCTTTTAGTCACAGTGTGGAACAGAGATAGCAAAAATAATCATAATAAAAGAAATACATTTTTTAAATTATATAATAGCAGACCTAGAACTACATCTGTCAGAATAAAATCAAAACAGAAACAGGTCAATTCAGTAAAAATTCAATTAAGTAAGCAGACAGGTATTTCTACAGGTTATGATTCTAATTACTATAACCATGCACTACCACAATTGAATTCTATTTTATGAAAAAAAAAAAAAAGAAAAACTAAAACCCATTTGTATCAATGACAGAGTAAATAAATTCTATGTATCCGCTAAGAATTTTTCAGTAGCTATTGTAAAGACCAAAATGAATTAAGTCTTCCATAATAAGACTGCAGTTTTACCTGGTGGATCCATTTCTATGTAAAACATCAAGTCTGTGCCACAATTTATATCTGTCTTAGGATATTCTATATCCAGTTCTTCCATATTCCAAACAGTATTGTACATTTGTATGAGTTTCACTGAGTAAGCTCAGATACAAGAAAAGAGACAGGCTCTCTTTGTAATGGTGTCTTGGAATTCATTTTAAAACCTACAAGGGGCTGCACTGTAACCTATTACATCATAATCCTCAGCCAATCATGTCAAAATAATGTCACCAGACCACTCCTGTTTCATCATTGTGTTCTACATTATTCTTAAAACAATTTGAGTTTCGGCAAGAATCTACATTTAGCAGAACTGCAATATAAACCTGGTATTACAAACAAAAGGAGAGTGCGGGTTCTCCTCGCCTGCATTCCTGGCTCATTTTCCTGACTTTGCAGCATGGTACAGTCCAATCCTGGCAGGATGACAAAAGGCTGATACGCTGCAGCACGTAGCTCTTACACACACACGCACACAACACATGCACACTCTCACACAGGGCACCTCCCTTTAGAAGTAGGTCGGTCACATCTCAGTTGCATTCTCCCACTGGAATGCCTGAAGTTTACCATTCAAAAAGCTGTAAAAGGCTTCTGGACCTACTGTATATATTAAAGATGCAGAAGGGAAAAGAGTGTGTGTGCACATGCACGTGTGTGTATCCATTACACACCCATTTCATATATACATACACAAACAGACATATATCATCTCCACATAATGAAATATGAATTATGTTTTTAAACTGTGCAGATTTCTACTATTTTAATGGACATACATCTGATATACTTGATATGATTATATAAAATGTGCTTACTGCAGAGATGTCTTCCCCTCCTTATCATTTTACAATAAAATACAATTCAAATTGAACTACATTAAATCATTTCGAAATCTAAAACCCAAGTATTGTAATCTTGCATTCAGCAGACTTGCCTAAACCATGGAAGAAAGTTAAAACTGAGCACTATCTTGAAAAGTCGTTTTGCTAAACATAAAAAGCCGGTCAGGATACAAGATTTAGTCTTTTTTTTCTACCCTGTTCTCATTGAGATATTTATCAAGTTAATTGTTTCTGAAAGCAAGAGTCTCTTGTCAGTGTCTCCTTCCTCACTTGACTTTATGTCATCAGTACGCTCCTGCCATTTAGAAATATTCCTTCTTAATTCTCTTGCATCACTGACTGTAACTCTCTCAGACCACTTTGAAGAAAAATGCAGAGAATAGACTATTAATTCCAGAGCAGAATGCTATGTAAAGCAATGTGAATGTTTTATACTTGCTCTAGTCTACGAGGGCAGAAAACCAGATACCAAAAATAACCACAACAAAGAGTAGCTGTAGCAACTATCTGTGCCTACATCATAAAAAATCCTGGTGTGGCTGAAATGTGCTCTATCGCACAAATACTCATTAAAAAAATTAACACAATTTAAATTCTTCACAAATATTCCACACATATCCACACATATCTACCCCCACTCTGTGCCCCTCAGCAGCTTACCCCTTTTAGACAAGCATTAACATAGAAGAACATGTCTGGAGCACCACCATTCCAAAAAAAAAAAAAAAAAAAGGAATGCTAGCTTGCTTTATACATTAACAAGCTTACATTCATTCTGAAGTTCTCTCCCCTCTCTGTTGAGGTAAACATGCTCCAAAGATTCCTTCCATTTCCAAAATGAAACAGGATACTTAAAATCATCCCAGACACAAGTCCAAACGCTGAACTTGAAAGTTTAGCCCACCTGCTACCCAAACAGTTGAGTTGCCAAGGTAATTATTTAAATCAGGTTATAAAGATTTCCTACAAAGACTACACTGCTGAATTTAGGTGTCATGCGGGATCACTAAGCTCTTTTATTCCATTGAATAAAGGCTTT
Source organism: Pterocles gutturalis (assembly GCF_000699245.1). Taxonomy (NCBI): domain Eukaryota; kingdom Metazoa; phylum Chordata; class Aves; order Pterocliformes; family Pteroclidae; genus Pterocles; species Pterocles gutturalis. The sequence continues at coordinate 5,178 of NW_010147168.1, read as the reverse complement.
CAGGAGAAATACTTCTCCAGCGTTTCACCGGTGGACAAATTCTGGACTAACCACACTTGTAAAATCAGGTTAGTGCTCAGCTCAGTCTAGCCTAGCTTGCAGGCAAGAAAAGACAGGAGGTAGACAGGTGATTTCCCATTCCCTGTATAACCTGGAGAGGTATTGAGGTACTTGACTTTCATTCACGTATCTTAAGATCATGAAAGCTCTACCTGGCAATCAATTACAGTAAAATACTTGCACAAGGTGATGAAGAAAACACAAACAGAAATTCAAAATCACTTACTTTGTACATTGTGCATTGCAAATGTTCACCCTTGTAACACAGGCTGAAAATACACTCCAATAACCTGAAAAATTAATTGGTTTCCTCTTATAAAAATCTTGCTTCCAAAAAATCTCCAAAACCTCCTTTTACTAGGAAGCTTCTCTGAAGCAACGAAGAAAAAAAAATGCTGAAATAGAGATTGCTCTGCCTTCCAACCGATGTTCCATAAAAATCCCTAAAAAAGCTGTAACATGCAGTGAGAAAATCCAAGCCTTTTCTCTCTTCTTAACTGCTTAAAGCGCTGTGCTGTGGTATCCACTTACTCTGGTTCATCATTAAAAAGTGAACCTGACTTTAGTACTGTTAAAAAAAAACAAAAAAAACTCAACAAAAAAAAAACCAACCACCACCCTCAGTAGCTTGCACGTCTCTCTCAGATAAAGATCTCAGTTTCATGATTAACTTGGGCAGGTTCAAATATTTGCTGAGCCAGGGATTTCAGGTGGGGGAGGGAAAGCCAGATTCAAAGTAAAAGTTGTCATCAGCTAACAAGTGGCCAATGCAGGGCTAACTTTCTCATTTTAGCTAAGTAAATGAGAAGGCCATTGTAAGAGGCCTTAAAATAGACTCTGTCACTGGCTGCTGAGGGCAGTATTAAAGTTGAGAAAACACCATGAGCAGACAAATACAGGAAGTGGCTAACTGACTTACTGCAGAAAAAAAAAAAATAGAATCAAAATCTTCCTTGAAAAGAGCTGCATCTCTCAGAGCAGCCCTGTGCAAGCAAAACAGCTTGCTTGCAAGCACAGCTTCACCTCCTACACACTCATGCTGGATCACAAACACAGGTGCTGCTTGAAGACCCTTAGCATAATGCTGTGAGGCATTTTATCCATTTCCTATGAACTGAAAATACTAGAAAAAACACCTATCCGTATCCATGGTATTTTCCAGCACATCTGGGTTGTTCACTTCTTGGGCAGCTGCGGGGAAAAGGGACTGTTCAGAGAGTTTTGGCCAAATATATTTTCCTTGCCTTAGTGTTTGGTGGAACAGAGCAGCAACTGAAGAACATGCTCCCCTTCGCCTACAGAGGTCAATTTCTATGCCAGCTATACTTTTACATGGAAATAAATTCAAAGTGAAAGGAAGAGCAGACAACACAACTTAAGTCAAAGAAAGAAATGGATTAATATTTTCCTCCCACTTGTTGGAAACAGCAAGAACTCCTAGTAGCTGTGTCCCTTGAGATGAGCTTTGTGCTCCTTATGGCAATCAAATGGCATTAAAAAGTTTTCACCTTCCAAACACTTCACCTACCAAAATCCTCCTATGCTACAAAATACCAAACCCCTTCTACCTCATAATGAAATCCCAACTATCTGCAGTACATTTTTGATGTTTTACAGTTGATTGATTAGCTTTACCTATAACAATGCCTTGCTTTTCTAGTTTTAGCCTTTCGCTACTTGAACAATTGTTGAGTTCTATGTATAGTTCAAACCAGCACAGTCATAAAGGTATAGCCTACTTCCAATGGAGATGGCAACCTGTGTTCCTGAACTAGTGCAACTTCTCACAGTAATTGATACGCCTCTTATTTACTGTTAAAATTACAGAAGGAGTTGATAACACTTCTTGGTTTATAAGGCCACAATACAGAAGCATATTCCCAAAGGAGAAAAGAGAACCCAAACCTGGTTCACTGAATTGTTTATCATTTTAAAAAGCACAGGTACCCACACAGAGATAAAAGATAAGGACTTGTTCATAAGTCCTTTTTTTTTTGTGATTCTTGTACCTTGTGCAGAAATTAGTTCCTAATCATCCTGCAGAAGGGAATCAAGAATTGTCTTGCCAAAAAAAGATATGAGGATGCATCTATCTGCATTTTCACACAATTGCCCGATCGTAACCTTTATTTAAATTTAAATTTCAAAAACTTGAGTGGTGCACATTGAACCTACGGATTTGCATTTCCAGAAAGTCAGAAGCCTACAATTTTTTTTGCAGTCATACTCACAGCGTTCTTCTATCTAGGAAGCATTTTTTTTTCCCCCAAAAAAGTGATGTATGAAGCAGGAAGAGAACGGATCAGGGGCGACAGGCTTGCATGTGCATGTTACACATACATACAAATACACACACACGTATTAATCTGTAAAAAATTCTAATAACCTCGTACATGTTTTTTTGGTTTTAGCAAATACTCCCAAATAGCTATCGAGAAACAAAGCATAGACTAGTGCCAAAACTGAACCAAGACCAGAGCATTCCCAGGCTCAGCGGCTGACAAGCGCCTTGCTCCCCGCTACCCGGGCCGCGGCCGGGCTCCATCCGCTGCGGAGGGGAGCCCTCTGCCGGCGCCAGCGGGGAGCGCAGCACCCTCCCCTGCGGCAGCAGCTCTGCCCGGACAGACTGCCTTCTGCACCCCCGAGACAGACTGCCTTCTGCACCCCCCGGACAGACTGCCTTCTGCACCCCCCAACCACGCTCCCTGCTGCCGACAGCCCAGCCAAGCCCGTGACATGATACAGAAAACTCCTGATGAGGTACTGCATTCCTACATATTTGTTTGTGTCCCCAGAACATTACCAACAGGACTGTGGGATAAGCCTGACCGCTGCAGCAGTCCCAGGGAGCTTGGTGTCCGATTCCAAGAGGAACAGGATTAGCCTTTACATTCCCGTGCTCTCGCTGTTATGCTACCATGCTTGCTAATATTTAGTGCAACTAAAAGCAGAGCCTCTGCATCATGGCCATACGGCCAGGTCTCTCACCTTGTCACCAGCAAGCCAGCAGTTCCATGTAAGGCAGACTCATTATCTCCCTCGTTCTTAGCTACAACCCTGTAAGCAGTAAAATCTATCTCTTCATGCTTAAAACTGCAATATTTCACAGCCCGAGACATTATTTACAATATTATTTACAAGCCTGGGAAACAGGAATAAACTGGGATAAATGGCCTAGATCAAGCATCTCAGCCTGAGTTAGTGCACAGGCTTCAGTTCATCCCTGTAAGCCGGCAGCTCCTTCCCACTCTGCAGGAGCTCTTCCTCCACTCCTCACCAGCCTGTCTGCCTGCAATGCCACCAGCTCCCCACGTCCCCTCAGTCTCCCACCACATCCCCCTTCCCCTTAGCCTTCCTGCAGTAAGACGCACCTTAATCTCACACACCCAAAGCCACTCCACGATCCTGCACCGCCTCCCCCCGCCAAGAGGACCCCCATCTTCCTAAATGCCCCTCAAAAGTCCCCTCCCAACTCTCCCATTGCCACACCTTCCTCTGTATGACCTGCTTTCCCGGCTCCAAATTGACCATGCTGCCTGGAGCACCCACCAGGCCCCATGAACAGCTCTGTGACCTGTATCCAGGGCAGGCATCCTCCAGATGGGAATGCCAGGAGCCTTTACCATCCTTGAAAATTATCTAAAAAAATATCCAGCCTTCTATACCTACAAACATAGCCTATTTTTCAATATTTACCTCTAAAAGCACACATGCCTTCACACCTCTGCATGATGTGTGAGATTCTGTGAGACATAAGCAGCACTGTTAGCTATAATCTTTTGTAATTAAGACATTTTCTTCCAATACTACTGTTTTGAATAGCATATTTAGAGACATACACTTTGTTTCTAACTGTAAAATCAGCATTAGTCTTCAAATTGAAGCCTGTGTGGCTGTTCATCAAGTTGGGGTGTTAAAACGAGATGGTAAATCACTTAGCTTTCCCATTGCCACCATCTTCTGGCTCTCCCACTGATAAACTCGGAAGAAGGAGACAGGCATCAGAAAATGGATCTAGTTACCAACTATTCAAAACACCAACCACTTCTCCAATCTTATTTCTCCTGCAACATTACTTTGTCTTCACCTACCACACACATGGGCATAATATGTATTTTAACTTTAGTACTTCAACTTTCATGGAGGGCTAAGCACTATTCTAATTCACAAACTGAATGCACAGTTTGCTGTTGAACACTGTGACAGAGAAAAGAAAAATCAGTCCAGAGTTGTTCCGTGATAGAAGAATCAAGTAATGGCACAGGAGTAACTCCTGTTTTTGCATTACAGTCTCTAAAGCATCACTGTAGCTATAAGATATCCAACTAAAGATGACCAATTTAAGGCACTAATTTTAAGATACATTAAGGTCTAAGGACCAATTGCATACCCTCTATTTCTTTAAGGCATGAAGGATAATTAGCAGGTGATGCAATAAGAAAAAACCCCCAGAGCTGTGAAAAGATCTCTTCCCTGTTCAGACCAGTTATCTCCAACTACATTTTATGTATCTATGTACTCTGTAAAATACCACTAAAACTTCTTGCACAGCTCGTTTTAGACAGAATGTTTTCATCCAGGCTTGAGAAAATAACAGGAAGAAAAAAGAAGGGAGGAAGCTATCGCTCCAATGTGTGAAAAAGAGAAGAAACCTGTCAGTACTGGCTTTCCTGTTACTGCTTAGTTGTCTTTACATTATTTTCAACAACTAAGATTCTTTCTGCTTAAAACTTCTTAACTTTTGCACTTTTAAAATTCTCTTATAGATTGTCATTCTCAGAACACTCATGATAAATACGTTATCTTTTTGAAGAATCTTCCTTTTATCACAAAGTTGCTAAACAATTTTAATGTAAACTCAAGCCACTACAAGCAATAATGTTGAGGATAATAATTCTGGAAAATACATCTTAGAGTCTTCTATGAGAACTATAAAAACAGAGCACTTGAGATGATCAGGTCACTGAATGACTTTGGTGTGGAAAACAGACTTGTGTACTAATCCTGTAAACTTACATAACATTCTATTAAGGCTCAACTTTTGAAAATTATTTACTTTACAGGCCTAAGAGCAGAGGCTAGCTAACCAAAGAATCATAGAATCGTTAAGGTTGGAAA
>NW_010147167.1:676-1521 GCF_000699245.1 Pterocles gutturalis | reverse complement strand
GGGGTTTCCAGGAGATCACCACCTGCCCAGCACGGCCATAAAGACATCATTCTGCATCCAGCTCCGCACCAAGGCTGCACTTGTCCCCTTGCACTGTCCTCTGGCAGGGGACAGGGACGGGTCCGGCTGCTGTACCCCCTAGCACGCGAGTGTTTGGGAAATGGGGTGAGCAAATGGCTGAAGCGGCGTAGGAGCAGAGGAGCTGCCCCCGCTCAGAGCCCCCAGCTTGAGGAAATGTCAGGTCATAATAAAAAGTAACAGCGAGAGCATTGAGAACCACCAGCACTTTGGTTTGATATCTGCCCTGATGACGAGCCTGGAAGGATCCCCCTGTTAACCCCATCCAGCCCCGCTGCCACACGCAGCCCCATCCCAGGACCCCCTCGAGGTGACGAGCCCAGGATGGACAGACGTCCCCTCCCTGTGCCCTTCCCCACCGTCAGAGCTGGGGGAGGAGGTTTTGCATGTGCCACCCCAGCCCCAGCCCAGCCAGGGCTCCACAGCACATGGGGCAGGATGGACTCATGCTGGCCAGGAGCACGCTGAGCATCCCTCCATCACCCATCCGGAACACAGCGAGGGACGTCACAGCTGGAGGGAGGCTCGGACCGCTCCCCGCCCCGTCTGCCACACGGACAGTGCCTGGCCCGGACAGACGGACACGCAGAGCATTGGTCACAGTGACCTGTCCTTGGGGATGGTGGCAGCAGGAAGGGACGGGGACAGCAGCAAGAGCACAGCGCTGCAAAGGAGCAACCAAACCCCTTCCCTCTGCATGTCCTAGAGAGCTGGGAGGAATTTCCTTAATTGCTGCCCACGTGAAACAGGTTCCCAGTGCTCCCAGT
>NW_010147167.1:0-662 GCF_000699245.1 Pterocles gutturalis | reverse complement strand
AGCGCCTGCTGCAGGTGACACAATCCTGCCCAGAGCTCCTCCGGCACCAGCGCTGGGCAGAGGCCGGGATGTGACCCATGTTTTTCTTAGTCTAAGTGTTCCCATTATTGCCAAAGCTTTGTTGTTCTTGGAGCTCTGGCGGGAGCCAGGGCGTCTTTCCAAAACCTCTTCATGAATATTGAAACATTTTTGCCAAAAGGTTTTCATTAGGTTTCGAATCCCAGAAAATGATTTGCGGGTGCTGAGCGCGACAGCGTTCCCATTAACGGCAGCGCCTGGCGGCAGGCGAGCCGGGATCCCGCTCACATTTCATCCCCAGCCCCTGCTGAAGGATGCACAAAAGGCGAAGCCGTCGGCTGCTCGGTGTGGCCGGGCTCCCGCGCCAGCCCCTTCAGCGGGGCTTTTTGGTGCTGGGGGGATCCTGGGGGTCCATGGGATGTACCCCCATGGCGATCTCTGCCTCTGCTTTGCACCACGCAGAATTCCAGCCTGCTGCTGCCTGTGCCATCGTCCCCGGGACCATTCCCACCAGCTTCTCCAGGGAAAGCTCAGCCTCACGGTACCGGGATGCTGGCTCCCAATGTTGGCACCAACGGGCAGATCCCTGCCTCCTGCCTGTCCCGGTGGCCCTGCAGGGACAGGGACAGGGACAGGCATTGCAG
>NW_010147166.1:0-227 GCF_000699245.1 Pterocles gutturalis | reverse complement strand
CAGGTTTTAAAATATGGCAATTATTTTCTCTCCTGTGAGTTTTATCCTGCTCGGTGCTTGCCCACTCGCTATGTTCTGCCTGGCTCTTCAGGGCAAAGACAAGGATCATCTCCAGATGTTTTCCTCCTCCCCCTCTTATCTATATGTTTGTGTCCCCCCCCTCTTCCCCCTTTTTTAATCCCCTTTGGCCAGAGCACAGTTTTTTTTGCAGCAGCTTTGCAAAAACC
>NW_010147165.1:1038-1946 GCF_000699245.1 Pterocles gutturalis | reverse complement strand
ACAAAAGGGTAAAAATCCTTTAGTGAAGCTGCTTTGTTACTTCTTACTGTATCTGGTTTTGAAGCACTTGAAATCTTTAGTAGTTTTCAGTAGTTCAAGTGTACGACAGGTAAGTATTAAAGTGTTATAGATGTGGGGTTATTTGACTTGGTGTTAGAAATAACAGCAGACATTTTATGCCTTTGAACTAGGTCTACAAAAGGAAGGTGAAAATATAAATCTGGACAATCTCTTGCAAGGACTTGAGAATTTTTGCTAGAGTAAAATGGAGCTCTCCTGCAACTTGGGCACAGGGAAAGCTGTTTTGCTTCAAGTCAGGGTTTAAATGGGAAGCACTGTAGCAGCACTGCTCCAAACTCTGAAACAAAAGAAAGAGCTACCAGAGTTGTTATACTCTGTGCTTACAGCAAGTAGGTATATTTTCTTCCTATATAATTTTTTAAATATCTGTAGTTGAAAACTAGTGTGTTCTGTTACTTACAGGAGGAACAAGTCCAGGAAAGCATAAAATACTCAGGTTTTGTGTGTCAGGTAGGACTTAGATGCCGAACATAATCCAATCTAGAGATTGTTCACTGAAAAGTAAAACAAGTGTTGGATAATCTAGAGCAACAGGTCAAAATCATGAGTGGGCAGTGTGTTGCAGAGGAGAGGGAAAATTATGTCTTTGGAAAATTCTGTCTGGTCTTTTCCCTTGCTCAGTGAAAATTTCACTCGTTGTCAGATGTATTAGAATACATCTTCTTTTTTTTAAATTAGTTGGGAAGTGAGACTGAGGCTGTTGGTCCAAAGGTGCAGTGCCTCAGACTGAAGCCTCAGCATATACTAGGGATTAAAGCAAACCCACCAGCTCCTGTGGTGGGGTGACCCCAGCTGGCCAGTGCTCCCACCCAGACACTTGCCCACTC
>NW_010147165.1:0-930 GCF_000699245.1 Pterocles gutturalis | reverse complement strand
GCAAACTAAGGAATTTATTGACTCCTGCAGGCAACTGTTAAGCCATTTTCTGGAAAGCAGGGTCTCAGTATGAGTAACAGTTTATTGGAAAGACAAACACCATAACCACAGACCTGCCCCCTTCCTGCTCCTTTCCCCCACCTTTTTTTGCTGAGCACGAAGTCATATGGTATGGAATAGCCCTCAGGTCAGCTCAGGTCTGCTCCCAGCCTCTCAGCTACCCCTAGCTTAATTGCTGGGGAGAGCAGGGAGGGAAAAGGATAAAGAGAGAAAACTTCAACCCTGTGTGAGCACCACTCAGTCTCGGCCAAAAGCACAGGTGTGTTTCCAACAGAGTTTTAGTCACAAATCCAAAACACAGCACTTCTCCCAGCTACCGTGAGACCTTCCAAAAGGTTTCTTGGACAATGTAGATTTATTGTGGATTTTTTATTTAAGAAAATTAAGGAATGGACAGGAATTTTCCAGAATTTGACTATAATTGAAATTCACATTAATTTGGGACATTCAAATTTATCAAATTAAAGATTAGAGCAGCAAATTTAAAATAAACCATCATGCCATTGCAATGGAGAGGATGGATCTCACTGAAGTTCTGTACAACATTTTTGTATGATTCCACTGTGTTAAGCATTGATGTCCTTTGTATTCACAGTTCAGCTGTGTCATAACTATGTTCTTATATGCTCATTGGGTCTGCTGTGACATGGTTTGTTTGTGTTTGCAAATGATTCCTGCTATTTAAAGAGTGTAATTTTTTTAACCTGGAAAGCTACGTTTCCTCTTTCTTTTTCCTGTTCAAAAATGTTTGAGTCATCCAATCTGTGAAGTGGGAATAATACCATAGAACCAGTTGCATAGCATAACAAGAAGAAATCAGTGTGTATATGTATATTAAGATTAAAATGCTTTGAAAAGATTTAGTTAATA
>NW_010147164.1:107051-120135 GCF_000699245.1 Pterocles gutturalis | reverse complement strand
CTTCTTGTTGTAGTTAATAAATTCAATTGTTTTCTTTTTTGTTCTTCCCAAGTCATGTTGGTTTCTTGCCCGTGACCCTAAGTGGTGAGTGAAACCCTCCCTGTCCCTGCCTCAGCTCACCAGGTGTTTAACAAAAACTGTCCCTGTGGCTTTATAAACCACAACACTTCGATATTTATTAGCAAAATAACAAATCTGCAACCCATCATAGACTGAACAAAATTTTGCTAGTAATTTTCAAATCATTAGCACACTGTTTTAGTAACATCTTATCTCAGCTATTAGACAGGCTGTCCTTAAATTGAAGTCATTAGCAAACACTTTGTTACTGTATTGTTTGCAGTATGCGCTCAGTATATTGGATTATTTTATAAAGTAAATAGCCTCTGCATATGAAACAAATCTACATATATCTACAGAATGTAATTATAAGGCTTATCTAATCTACGTCATTTTGCATTATATAAAAAATATTTTCAACTTTTATATGAAGTAGCTTCTAAATAATATAATTTATTGTACATGATTAATTGTAGCAATGATGGTCATCTATCTGTGCTAAAATATGACAGTTTAATCTTCTAAATCGCATCAGGAATGAAACAATTCTGAATCTAAGATATCTTTTTATGGGTTATAAGTACAGCTCATAAATTACTGTGGCTTTTAAATCTCATCTACATTTCTGCAGCAGAGGGGCAAACCAATACTTTGTTCAAGTCTGTAGTCTTCTTCAAGTAAAATTCCTCTTCACTGAAACATTTTAAAGGGGTTTTCACAAGAACAATGCCATGTGGACAGCTTCCTCTGGAAGAACAACTTCAATTACCAGATACCTCCTAAGGTAGGTAATTTTTATCCTTTAGGATTTTTTACAGAAAGACAGTGCTTTCATCACGAAGGATCAGTCCTTGCATCATGGATGGGAACTCTGCATCCCCACCACTTCAAATTTTTCCCTGTCTGAAACTACAGAATCCCCAAACATGCTAGTATGTCCCTCTACCTCTTTCTCAACCTAATAGATTCAGAAAGTTGTGAGTTTTTTGGTGAAGGCAAGGATGGCTGGCTGGTTAAGAGCCACAGGACTGCTGGGGTTGTTCTGTTCATGAGGTACTTGGCTACCTTCATGAATGAAGGTACCAAAATGAAACAATATTGTCACTAGTGAGCCAGGGAACAGAATGATTCACATATATTAGGAACAGCTTTATTTCCTCCTCTCCAAGCACACAACATGTACACCAGTCCTGTATCACAGGACTGTCTAAGGGCAGGAGTGAGGGCAAGAGGCCACCTTTCCTCTGATTCCCTTTTGGCACTATGCTTAAAAATACACCAGGCTTTCTTCCTTGTGATCAGTGTGTTGGTACCAGGCAGGTTTGTAATGCATCCCCAAACAATGACCAGAGGTCTTGAGGCATGATGCCATGCCATGCTATGCCACGCCATGGCAGACATGAGATGGATACTGATACAGATGAAGCCACCTGAGTACCATCTTAAGCCAAGACTGGTTTTGGAGCCTGAAGCAACCTAAACAGCCAAAAGGGTTTAAGGTGTGATGGGTGCTGAAGCTTTGCCTCAGCTTGCTCCTCTGTCCAGTGTAGTCCCTCCTACAGGCTTTCTACTCCTGACTGAGGTCTTGAGAAGGATGCGTCAGACAGCAGCTTCACCACACTGCACAGGGCAAATCTTTGCCAAGAAACCCCTGGAAGATAAACCTCAGGTTTTTAGTTCCTGCCTTTTTTCTAGCAGAAAAATTTTACAGAAGCAGCAAGGGTTTGTTGATGCATCAGTGTCCTGAACATGACTTTCTCTCTGAACTGCTGCTGCTTTTCAGTGCCATGATCCAAACAAGGCGAGCCCACACTATCTGCAACCACAGGTAGCTCTGCAGCTAAGCTCAGGGGAAACCCATCCCTCTGCACTGGTCACCATGTCAGGACACACTCTCTAAAGTAGTGCCTACGGGCAAATTTAATTTGATTATCAGCTGTGAACCAGGGAAGTTTGTAGAGGAGACTGTTGTTCAGCAAGTACAAGACAAAATAAATAAGCATGGAAATTTGGTGCTTTCATTTGGAAATAATAGTTAGCTCAAACTTGCCCCACTAGAATCTAGGTTCTAACTCTAGTTTCATCAGAATAGTGCTTAATAATGTCTGGATTAATTTAATCTGATAGCAAAAAGCCGAGCAGCACTGTAATATTGATGAGATGCAAAAAAGTGACATTGGACCATGGTACAAGGGTAGTAAAGACCTGGGATTTCTCAGCAACTTGTAGGCAAAAGAGGAGCAAAGAGATGAGAAGCTGCATCCCTACGTGTGCATTTCTTGTGCTTTTCTATTCCACAAGGTTGGTGGCAGGGGAGAATGCAGGGCACAGCCAGGCGGAAGCAAGTTTGGTGCAGGTGGAGTTTGCCAGGGTGTCTGTGCTGCTGTCTTCACTCACAAATTTTTGCCCACTCACTGCTCATGTAAGAAAGACCGGTTTAAAGATGACGCTGGACAAGGTTGTGTAGCTATTGCAAACCTACTTTGTGTCCAGTAACCATTTTCTAGGACTTGACTGTAATATTTACCAAAACAGCCTCCATTATCCCATGAAGAGAGGAAGGTCTTACAAAAAGAAACAGAAACTGAAGTTCCAACACAGATAGCAGAATAGCAAAAAATATGGACAAGTTCAATAATAACATTTACAGAAAGTGTTAATCACTGTGTTTTTTTTCTAATCCAACTGTAAAAATATAAGAGCAGTGGGAAAAATAACATTCACCACACAAATATTTGGTTATAATTGTGACCAGGAAAAATGGGTTTTCATAGCAGAAATTCTTATCAGGATGATGCAAAGGAAGTGCTCTGTAAGAGCTTGCTTTATAGCTCTTGGAGCCCTAAGAGCATTGCTGTGCCTCATGCAATGCAGACAAGGAATGATTCTGCAGCTGCCTATCAGAACAACTTTGTGTCACTTTGATCCCTTTTCAAAATATTTTAGTGCACATGTCACGCTCAGTAAGACACTTGGCTGAAAGTTGTGGTTGGATATAAATTTTCACAATATGAATCAAATTATGTTTCTGTATACTAAAAGCTGAAATGGTCCTCAGATGTCATACATTTACATTCTGTTTTCTTCTCCAAGGTCAGAAGAACTAATAGCTTTATGGATAAATTGGCCAACAAGCAACTTCTCTCCTGAGTTTTCAGTAAAAAATTCTTTTTCTGTTTAGCAGACTGCCTGAAGGTAGTTTGTCAAGCACAAGAGAAAAAGGTATTTTTTTTTGTTCAAAAATATTTTTAAAAGAAATCTAATTTTGCTTCCTGAGTTGCTTTCAATGAGAATTACATTTCCCAAAACAACACTCTTGCAGAGATTTTATTTGTCTGTGTACTTTTACTGCTTTTAACAATCTCCTCCTAGTTGTCCCTGATTTGAAAGCAACTGTGAGGGAATAGGAGACTGTAAAAAACCCAAGAAAAAAGTGAGACCTTGAGAAGAAAAATGGCTGAAAGAAGCTTTTTTTTTTTTTTTTTTTTTTTTTTAATGCAACCTGATCGCTATTGCCTAAGAGATTAATGATAAAATAGCACAGTTCAGTAATGCAATGTACTATAATGTTAGGTGCCCAAATGCATGATCCTACATTGCTGCAAATATGGATATCCTCTTAGATTATCTTAATTATTTTGCATTCCAAGTTACTTTTGAGATTTCTTTTCTCTGTACTTCTGTACATCAGCTCTTGAATTAATTTCACCTTTCACGTTGTAATCTGCTGTGGCATAAATTCACACCAATCCTTATTATTTATTGCCTATTTCAGTGCTCTGTATCCAATTCCCCCTGCTGAGGCCATCCTCATCAACTCTCAACAGCAGCAGGGGAAAACCAGCAAGTGAGCCACAGGGAAACAGAATCTAGGAGCAAGCTGTCCTCTGGACACCCTCCGCTGCTCGTTCCCATGTTAGCAGATCTCAGCATATTCCCATGAGCAAGATCTTATATTGAGAGAAAGACATTAGAAATGGTATTTTACTTCTTTCTTCATTCAGTTTTAGGCAGATCCTTTCTCAAACCAACTGAAAGTTGATGGATTTGATTCAGGAATTCACACTCTGACAATTAATACCACATTTTCACCCTTTTTTAGCTGCTGTAACCAATGGATTTGGAGAATCCCTGTAAGCAAGATTTGGAAACCTGTCACAATTTCCATCGCTTTGGGTATTTCCTGCTTTTCCATAGCTGTTTCCACCTGGCATCAGTCTGAGAGATCAATGTTTTTATTGCACAAGGTATAATGTCTGAACTTTTATGCTTGGCTGGAGAGGCTCCGTTGATTTATTGCCCTAAAGATAAAGTATCAGCTATTAAAGTTTGTCCTAGCTTAATGAGATATACATCTCTTTAGTGTATTAGATGCAGTAATATCATGATAAATATCCACATGCCTGGAATAATCCTGAATGAACCATCACATACAAACTAAGGTTTTCTAATAACTTAAGTACAATATTCATTCTCATTATAGCACGTTTTGAATGCCACTGAATGGTCATCTGCATATTTACTGAATAAATTACCTGTTTTATATGTATTCCCTATATATATATATATGCTGCTGCTTCATGGGACTTCATTTTTCTTACTGCACCTTTTGAAACATCTTCTACTGTCCCTACATGTCCCCTATTCTATCTCCTCATCTTTGCTACACTATGCCAAATGTTGTATATAATCATGTAAAGAGTGAAATACACATTAGACTTTTTAGAATTTATAAAATATACATTGCTTTTCAGAACTGCATATTTTTATCCAGAGGATCTGGAATTTCCATCAGAGTGAAACCAGGGACCAGACAATCCCATGCTATGATAATATGACAAGGGAAAAAGCACATTTTCTCAAACGGGATGAATGCCTCTGGACATCAGTGTCTTCTGGCCAGCTACTTGATAAGCCTAAATCTAGTGAATTCAAAGAAGAAGTTGTGTGTAAAAGAAAGAAGATGCAGCTATTCTCCTACCAGATTTCAGGTCAGGTGGGGATATACAGTGTAATCTAAACTATTGAAACAGCTAAGGGCTATGATCTTTAAGGTCCCTTCCAACCCTAACTATTCTATGATTCTATAACTTGGTGTAAAAAGAGATTAGTGGGATTTGCAGATATGACAGGACTGAGGTGCCAACCTCATCAGCTGAACTTCTGGTGTGCATGACTATAGTTTCAGTGTCTGTTACTAAGAAACCATTGCACCTTTCCCTCCCTCTGCCTCCATTCAAATATTTTTACAGAGTCCATGTGTGTGGAATATGACATGGCAGGACACACCACTACTGGCAAATAACTACTCAGGAGAATTGTCTGAAACACAGGTTACACAGATGATGAATTGTTTTGGTATTATTTGTTATTTGGTATTATTCAGTTTCACATTCACAAGGAATAGAACCACAACTGAGAGAATATTAACTCAAGCATGCTTCAAAACCTATCTCACTCTGCCCAGTACCAACTCACCAGCAAGCCCTAAGTGAGGTCTCAGAGGTGCCTATGACACCACTGCCCAGGCAGCCCTGCTCCCAGCTGCACAGAAAAGATCTGGGAGTCCTGAGATCCTGGTGTGGATGACATGAAGCTGGTACTCAACCACTACATCAAAACAAGGACCGTAACAGCTCCAGCACACCCGAGCTCCTCAGAGATGACAAATCTTCTAACTGTGCCATCTCCAGAAAGGCATCAGGAATGAGTCAGGTTTTCAGGAAATTCTGCCTTTCATTAATCAGAGATTTGTCAAAAAAACCCAACCAACCAACCAACCAACTAACCAATGAAACCAAACAACAAACCACCCCAAAAAACCTCCAAAAGAAACCAAAAAGCAAAAAACAACCAAACATCTTCAGTCCAACAGATAGGTGTTTTTGTCAGACAGCAGTAGTTCCAATGTCACAGGGACAATACTCTCACCCCTAGCCCAGGATCAGATGCATGATATTACTCTCAGTGAACAAGCACTTGCAAGACTGCCGTATTCTTCATTTGCAAAAGACATCACAGAGGTATCAATGGAAAAGATGCTATCAGAGACCACAGCAGTGGTACATACTAACATTATTGACCTGCAAAATTGAGAGATCTGTTATCTTTGGTAGGTAGCTGTAGCTAGGAGAACCTGAAGAATAGAAACTTACAGAAACTGTCACAGGGGAGGACAGGATAAAATGACATAGTGCACTTTCATACCAGGATTACTATGTCCTGACAAGTGCTCTAGAAAGACACTTAGCATCTACCTTGATTCCAGGTAGACCCTCGTCGTCAAGAGAACTGAAGTGGCTTCAACACCACAAGAAAAAAAAACAAAACAAAACCACCAACAACAAAAATACCACTATGGAGGTTGGTTTTGGTTTTTATTTTTTAATGTTTAAATGCCAATATTGCATGTTGGCTTAACCTTTGAATGTCTCTGCAGGTGCTGTTCCAAAATAGCAGTGTCCCTGGAGAATTAATAACATATGATCACTAAAATAACTTTTTGCAAGTCCTATGAGTATCTGTAATTAACATGTTAAGCTGTACTTAAAGAGAGTAAAGTATCATTATACATATAATAAATAATTTCAAATTACTGAATTCTTTGTCTGTACAATTACGTAGGTAATTATCTAAACCTTACTAATAAAAGGTTTCATTAACTACCACTTACTCTGGATAGAACTAACTGATTGAGCTCTCACATTAAAATACATCCACAAAATACAATGCAAACAGTATAGATATTTTAAAATAAAACCTGAATCATATGCTGACCTCAGTTCATTCTGAGGCTGTATTTTTTGTTACATGGGGTGCATTCCTACACTGAGCTAACTAGACACTTCAATGTAAAGCATAAGAAAGGAACTGAGATTTTTACCAAAGTGTAACCAGCCAAGGTGAATCTTAGGCCTAAGTTACAGGGTTGCAATTGATGAAAATCAACCTGTGGCATGTTCAAGCAAGATTTCATACCAGCGTGGCTATATTGGTTTAAAATCAGAGCCTTTCTTCAGCAACTTTACAGCCTACTATAAGCCATTTGCATGGTGATAGACAGTTTTATGCTAATACAGATACGAGAGAATAATGTGGAAACTAAAGGTGGCATTACCCAAAGGGCTAGGAGCAGTGCTTCATCAAGGGCTTTCTAAACAGCACAGGTGACTGATCATACACATGCCACTGCTCTGAAGGCAATGAAACATGAGGGTATCACTCTTGCTATACCTGAGACACATCAGATGCAGATATGTGACCCAAAGGGGATGACTTTAGCTCTAGAGCCATGGATTAAATAGTCTTACAGTAAATATAACTGCTGTATGATCTCATTATAGGTAAGATGTAAAACCTTTGGGGGTTTTGGTTTCTTTAATTTTAAATCAAGTCAGTAATAACTTTGTCACAACTAGAACCTGCTGCATATGCAGGATTCATGCGTGCACTTGATGCTCCACTGAAGCCCCAGGTTCAGCCCCATAACCCAGCTGCCATACATCAGCTTAGCTGCACTAACTGCTGCCAGACCTCATTAAAATGCAAACTGAAATGATGGAGGTGGGATGGGTTTTAAGTGCAAAGTCATATTTCCTCCCATTTGCAGCAGGCTAAAAGCATGCACGTGGATGGCTAGAAAACTACAAGCATCCCCTCTGCAGCTACCTCAGCCATAATTCAAGTGCATCAAGCATTAGAGTGCATGAAGAGATACACAATGTTTTATCCATGGGCTCCTTTGCCATTTATGAGTTGCACAATCACATTTTTCCCCACAAATCTCACTTCTGTTTACATGGTTTGCTAGGAATTAGGCACAGAAATACCTTTGTTTTTCTGGCCCTGGGGGCCTACCAATTCCTAAACTTCATGCACCAGCTTTTTCCTTCTGTGATATTCCAACCTCAGCTGCATGACTGGTAAATGTATTCTAGATACCTGACTTCTCACAACACCACATCCCAGAGGTGATACTGGTGGTGTTCATATTTTCTTATCCAGCTGATGAGTTATTAGGGTGCTCAAGACTGCCTAAGTGCTCTTGACCTCACATCAGATATCTGAAGTAGGATATCTGGAGTGGGAATTCCTCAGTCTTTCTAACTGAAGTTGTTCTCCTTCAGGTGAAACACTACCTGTCTTTTTAGCCATGGAGAACACTGGGATCTGAGTGACAGTTTCCACTGGGTTTGTTATGCAGACTGGGACATACAATTAATGTGTAACTGAAGACTTTGTCAAAATACGTGTGAAAGATTGCAGGGAAGCATGACAGGTAAGAGCATCACCTCTGAACCAGTCATAATGACTGGAAACAAACTTGGATCGTTGGACACACAAGCAGGACTTCATACCTTTGAGACACATCTGTAAGTGCCTGGAGGCTGAACAGTACCCTAGCATTTCTTCTTCCCTTGGAATGGGAAATGAAAGAATCACATCCTCACCTTTATATGGTTTGAACCCCCAGTTTTCCCTATTCAAAGGTTTTTCTCTGTCTTGAAAAGTGCATGAGATGGTGATGGAGCAAAGAAAGTGGTGGTTTGCAATGAAAGTTTTATTTTAAGAATAGCAAGTAGTTTGTGTTGCCCCGACTATTCATGAACCCACTATGGCTCAGAAAGCATGTCTGGAGCTCACAGAAGTGCATGTAAATATTTTGCTGCATGTCAGAAGCAGCCTGGAGAGCTATGCTCCGCTACTGATGCAGACACATGGAAGGGAAATCTTGCCACGGCAATGGAATTTGTTGTAGCCATGTCCTCACACTTGTGTAGCCCCAGACTGCTGTCTACAGCTGTGAAGGAGGACACACAGGTGCAAAGCAATTTGACTCAACTGTATTCATAGTATTAGAAAAGACATAGGCCTGAAAACAGGAGTCCCCTATCCAGCACTGCCAAGGATTTGTGATTAAAATGCATGCCTGCAAGACACTGAAGGTCTGACTTCATCTATGTCCTTAATACCTAGCTCCACCAAACGTGTGTTTGAGAAGCAGTGTGACGCAGAACAGCCTATAACACTGTAGGTACCCTCACAAGTTATTTTTCAATAGAGAGGACTATGTAGATACATTGAAAGTACGATGATTGTTTTATCTGGCTACTGCTCATTTAATGCCATTAAGTGCAATTAGGCAATGCTTTTGCTCACTGGTGTCAAGTTGATGATGGCAAACGACCTCCAATCTACTTGGCTGTCTCTGAACTGTCCCCCAAAATTGCTGCATGACTTTGTCTACTTACAGACGGGGCAGCAGAAAACTGAACATTGTCACAAGCAGAACAAAGACACCCACCATTTTGCCCAGCTTCCCACACTCCAGAAAATGCCACTGGTGTAAGGGTTAAGAGCCTCTCTGACAGCAAACTAGTCATGCTGAATTCTTCAGTCACACTGTTATATACTGAGGTGTATAAAAGTGTTTTTCAAGATTACACATCTCCATAGGTTATACTGTCATTATAAGCAACTGCATTTACACAGTAGGGAAACTTAAGTTGGAAATGTGACATTGCTAGTAAAAATGTGAACTGGAACAAAAATTACCCAGAAAGGAAGCACCCTAAACATTTCATTTCAAAGAATCTGTGCTAAGCCTGAAGAGAGCAAACAATGAGCAATGAAAGGAGTCTTTGTTATGCCGTGATTTCAAAGCTCTGCCAAAATGTCAAATAATCCATTTAATCAATCAGAAAATTAAAGAATGTGGTAAATTCCCAAGGTAGTTTGAGGTTTTAGCTATGCCAAGTAATTCAGCTACTGCATAAAGCTTATGTCACAATAGCAATTACTTAATCAGTCATTTTTGTCTAACCATGTTGATGTAAAAATACAATTTAGTTTTCAAATTATTTGCAGCTGTGCTCTTACTGGGATACAGCATGCAATACCTCAGGAGATGTTTACATTTGTCGCTTCAAGCACTGCTTTAATTTAATTTTTATCACACTATATCCTTCAAAAAGTTCCTATTATCTCAACACACTTAGAAATTGATTTCTTAAAATGTGAGTTCATGAGATCATGTAAGAAAAGGAAGACACTATCTGCTGATTTACCTACAAGACTCCCTACATGCCTCTGACACCAATAGCAAAACTCCTATAATTTAAAATACAGATTCTTTATGATGTTTACATTTCAGATTTGGTAAATGATTTCAGGACAGTGTTTAACGCTCTTGAGAATCTTGGATTATCATGAATTAAATTCTGGAAATGTAAAACAGGCTACACTGAACATTTTTTACATTATAGACTATTTATTTTCTCTCTCAAAGGACAAATTTGATAGACTGGTTACAAATGCAGATTTTTGCTTCTAACAAGCCTAATAAAATTACAGATCCATTTTGTTAATGTGAAATTTAAGGCAAGTGTTTTATTAAAGTAAAAAATTCAATGAGTATTTAGATGTAATATGTTAGTTCAGAAAACCTGAGAATACTAATATTGTTTGCCAAAATAATTTAGTACTGTTGCATAAAAATTATTAATTTCAGCTTAAATTTAATAAGTCTTAATTTTAATTCACACTACTTTAGATTTGGTTCATTTGCATACAGATTTCCAGGAAATTTTTCTGAACTCTACCTTGTATTAGTGGCAAGAGATGCATTCTATGTCTACCTGTAACAATGTGAACAATATCTGTTTTTTTTTCTCCTTTTAAAAATTGGAATGCTGATACAAAAGAATCATAAACTCTATCAGATATATACCTACACTTCAGTTTTAAAGAAAAAAAGCATTCAGGACAGCAAACAAAGCCTGACCTGCGCTCATGACAGCAGGTGGTGAGTGTCTTTGTGATCCTGGAGCCTATTTGCATGATCTCCTTCAGTGGACGGATGAATAGGGACTTTCCTTTCAGAAGCCACAGTGAGCTGCACAAAAGCTTCTGTGCAGAGGAGGGCTGGAATGAATCCAGAGTCATGCAGCTTTCACTAACCCACTGATCCTTTCTTTGGCTCCCCCACCTCCACTGCCTACCTACCTCTCCCTGTGCCCCTGTGTCGTGTTTCCTGCAGTAGTCTCATTTCCTATGGACAGACTACAATGAAGATAGTAAAAGTATCCTACAGAAATGTATTGAAATGGGCCATAAGTGGAAAGCTCCTCGGCATGACTAGGACTTGCACTCACAGAAAATTCTTCAGAAAATTCAGTATCTTTGGACAAAGAGTAAGCATCAAATTTTTATCAACTCTGTACTGCTAGTCTCCAGATTTTATCAGACAGGGCATCTCCTCACACTTCCCCTTCTAATGTCCTTCAGAAGTACAAGTGCTTCCAGGGCTGAAGAAATAAGGAGACACCCTCTTCATTGTATTCTTTTCTGGGGGTGGGAAAAATTAACATAGAGACCAGGAAACATAGGTGAAATACCAACAAAAATCCTATTTGTCCCACATAGATTTACAAGATAACTATTTTTTTTTTGTAATAATTCTTGGAGTTTCCCTACTTGCCAAAGTTCCAAAAGTAACCATGTTAACTCATTCAAAATGCCTTTCCAGGTTGATCAAATCAATTAAAGGTCAAGCCAAAGCATTTTATTTCAAGGGTGAAAAAAAATCCTCTCAAAAAGTTCAGCTGCCCAAGCAATTAGGAACAAGGATCCAAAGTTCTACCCAGAAGTATGGGTAACAACATAGTGAGAGGCAAGTTTGTAAGGATATGTAATATCTTTAAGTTAATCATGAGACTGAGATGGAAAAATGGGCACGATCCTGGTCATATGTGCCTTTTTCCATGGGAAAAAAAAAAAATGCTAGTTTTATTTTAGCAACAAGTGTCAGAGAGTAAAAAAAAAAAAACAGAAAAAAATGCCACCAATGCTGACAAGGTAGAGAGGAATATAAAAACTCATGTAAAGTTTGCCAGATAGTCAAGTTCTGGATGGTAGTTTGTAATTAAAAAGTGTGAGGGAGAGGAATGGAAAGCAATATACTGTGTACAGTATTTTTAAATAAATCAATAAAAATAAAGATAATTAAAATAAGTATTACATATTGTAAAGGGTAGTAAAGCACCAGGTTGTCAAGGCACCTTTCAAACTAATCCTAGGAATTCAAATAATACTGAAAAACATGATCAGAAGAACTTATTTATCTCTCTGTATATAGATCCTTCCACCTCTTAGCTGCATGAACGGAAATAGCACCTCAACTTCTTGTCTCATAATGTCATACCTATTTTTCCAAAACCCAACATGGAGCTGTAGATGAACAGTCGACTGACGCTCACATCAGCAAGGTAATGACAGTGGTAGGAGAACAGGTAAGTGCCAGTGTCCAGAAATAGCCTTTCCAAATTTATATTTATACAGCTATTGCAAACCTCTCTTCTTCCCCCAGTGGCATGGCCCTCCCAACAGTTAACAAAGCCTTTCTTACATCCAGATTGAATTGCTGTAATTTATTCTCCATGATGCTACCCTTGAAGACTGCTTTAAAGCACTAACTCCAGCAGAAAACAACTGCCCTTGACTTTATATTCCTGGCCTTGGAAAAGACATTATGCTTGTTTCCACAGATTTGCACCCTTTCACAGATGACACTCAAGCTGTTTGCATTGTTCTAGAAAGACTTATAAAATCCTGTCTTGGGTCTGAGATTGCCAAGAGGTTGCTTCTCCTGAAAGCTGGCATGTACTCTATCCAAGACAGTATTTTGAAGTCATAAGTAGCATATTGTCTTGCTCTTGACTTGGGCTGTTAATAAATAAAGAACACACACAATATGGACTTTTACAAAATATGAGACAAAGTGGTAACTTTAACATTTAATCTCTGTGACAAGACCTTGCTTGTTTCTGACAAGTGACTACATTTTAAACATCCATGCACACGCTTTTTTACTCAAATTGACACCGACAAGAAAAATACTGCCTTCACCATCATGGCAAGGCATCACTTAAAACTTGATTGTTGAATTCTTATAACGCATAATTCAAAGAGGTATTTCTGATGTCATCTTGCAGGATTCATACGAAAGCAGATTATTTTCTCAGAA
>NW_010147164.1:102390-107020 GCF_000699245.1 Pterocles gutturalis | reverse complement strand
AGCGGGGGGGGGGGGGGTAAATAGATCAGCTCCACTCTGGAGGCAGGGGGAAAGAAAATAATTATGGTAGAAAGAATAATTTTTTTCAGGAAAGAATGGACTAAAGAAGGTATCTGCAGTCTCTATGGATGAACTACTACTACAAAGAAAAAAAAATCCCAAACTGACCCTCTCTCTTCCAACAACAAAAGAAAAATACATCAGAAACCCCAAAATGTGTTCAAGGTGTGACTACTCCAGGACAAGTCATTGCTCACTGACTCCTGGGTTGAAAACCCATGGCACTTGGAGTTGCTTATGAAGTTACATCAGTGGAGTTACATCAGCATACACACTGTGAAGAAAGGTATCAAAGTGCAATAGCACTGTTAGGCCATTCCAGTGCCGAGTGTACAGGGATATATTTACCTCTGATGTTGTTTCAGAGGATTGTAACTTTCCTTGCATCTCTCTCTATATATCTCAGTGCACCACTTTGCAACTTCTGTTTGGAAAACCAGAGCACTGACTTTATTTAGGCAGTTGCCAAAAGCCATGCTTAAATTTTTAGTCATATCCTATATTTCATTAGGCAAATGTGACAAATAAAGCTTGCAAGATGAAACCTCCTACAGGTATGCTGAAAGGCCTTGTTATCGCAGACAGGAACTGGCCCTGCTCATGCTCCAAGGAAAAGGATTTGCTTTCAGCAGACACAAAGCAGCATAGCTGCATTAGCATCACACAGAGACAAATCTTATCTTTTCAGCACCTCACCCTAGAAACACAGGCAGAGTAAGACCATGCCAGTGACCAAAAGGTCAGGTAGGCACTTCATATAATTTATTGGGGGGGTGGGGAGAGGAATAAGTTTTTCTTTACTGGCCAAATCTCCAGATCATAGAAAGCATGTATATTATTCCCTGAGTGAACTTATCACACCTGTTTGTGCTATTAAATATCCCCCACAAAAAAATGCAGGTATGACAGTGGCCCCAGTGTCAAAACCTGCCTTTTGAAACTCAATTCTGAGTTCCCTCCTTTAATCCTTACTATTAGCCAAGGTGGAGGCCATCGTTTACACAGTGAAGTTTATGCTGTGCTAATAAAGCAAAGTGCCTCAACCTACTTATACCAGGTTACCTGAGGGTTTAAAAACAGCATCAACATATTCAGAAAATGTGCACATTGCATTTTCAGAGTAGTTTCTGCTAAAGTGCACAGTACTTGTTAGCTTCCTTTGGCCACTGTGGAACAAGAACTACCATAGCAGAAAGAACTGGCTTCTCCTCAACTGTTAACAATTAATACGTTATTTAACAAATTCCAGTCATACCTGTGCAAATTTGTTGAAAACAATGTCATTGTAACAGAAGTAAACTAGAGAGATTAATGGGTTGGTACTGCTTAAACTGAGGATTTCATTTTTGGTCAGTAGAGCCCTTCCAAACTGGTGCTGACATACCAGGAAAAGAGCTCCACTTTCCTTTAAGATCCCATGTTCAACTATTTGGCTTGAGGTTTAAAAGAAGTACTTCAACTTGGGGAACATTTGACTCTGGAAGTAATATGGAGACAAAATACAGTACTGAAAATACACTCTACAGGTGGGACTGTAGACTACTTTCCAAAGAATAGTCTGCAGTAAAGATGCATATTGTTCAGGAGTGACAACAATATCATTTAACTGCAGTTCATCATTCAACTGGGAGAAATGGAGAAAAAAGATTACCGGACCCCATGTGAAACTACTGAAAGAACTTTGTCCCAGCTCTCTGAAAAGTAATCACCAAAGTATATATTGAAAACATTTGGGGGCAAATGATGAAGACAATTTTTATCTTAGCCAAATACAAAGCTGAAAAATAAGCTCAGTTTATTCTCTTGGCAATACAATCTGGATACTCTCTTGGAAGCAATTTTGTTAAAACATAAGAAAGAAAAAAATTTTCCATTTAATAGGACTCTGAAGGTAACTTGTCTTACAGGTTTTTATAGATTTTTCTTCATGTGGCAGCATTGGAGCATACCGGTATCTACCATCTTTGCAAGCCCAAGTAAGACTGAAATAATTGCCACACAACATCTATGAATTTAATTACAGTTAAATTATCTGTGTGCTGTTCAATTTAAAACAGAAATTTAAATTAATAATAAAATAGGAAATACACCTCCTGCTTAATTATTGCTGGGGCTTTTCACCAGAAGATGTCTTTAATTACAATATTGAGAAAGTACTTTTTAGCAGACAAAAAATTCACACCTGAGAGAAATAATAAAGGAGTCAAAGTACCAAAAAATCAATGATGTTTTATTAATATATACATCAGAGAAAGAATACAGAAGGAAAATCATAAATAGTTGCATCAGAGTAAATAACATTCCCCAAAATATTCCCAAAGGAAATTGGTATCCAAGAGAGAAGCAGACAGAACAGTAAGGCAATATGTGGAATAGCAGCACTGTAAGGAAATTGTCAGAAATTGTTTTGTGACCCCAACACTGTCAGCCTTTATCTCAGTTCCAGAGAGAGAAAAGATCGTTTACTTTCAGAAAGACACGTAAGTGGGGAAAAGGATTCTTTTAATCCCCAGATCATCTCTCAGATTTGCTCTTAAACATGGAAATAAAGAACCTGGACCACTTGCTAACAGGGTAGACCTTGCTTTGATTCTTTCTTAATTTTCAAGCATTTAGAAATTCATTGGCTTTTCTTTGTATTCATTTTGGCATGTGTTTATTAGCAATATTAAATTCTTGGCTTAGCGTTTCATATACAGTGCTATCTTTGGCAGAAAATGAAAGATGTATGAACAGTTTAAACACTGAACACTGATGTAAATATGGATGGGCTTGTTACAAACTGATTTCCTCTCATCAAACTAGGTGGGTGAAGGATGAAGAAACAAAATGCAAAAACATGGTAGTCAACATGGTGACATGGTGACTGATCTTCCAGTCATCCTCAATAACTCTAAACCTACAGCATGCTATCCTGATGGCCCCATCTGAGTTGATGATTTTTCACAATGTATTTCATGGCTTCCATCCCTACATGAGACTTTATTACTATCACATAGGAATAAAAAGCCATAAAACACTAGAGTGAATTTATCTTGATCAGATGCAATACTTATTTTCTTCACATGATTTCACCACCATTCCAAAACTAACCAGTGATTTCATGCTACATTACTGAACATTCTAAACTACATTTCAATGACAAGAAAGACACTGAGATGGTTACATCACAAATTAACAGAGCTGTAGCCTTTAAACACATTCCTACCTACGAGAATCAAGAAACAATCACAAGACATAACCATTTAATTGACTGATCAAAGACAGGACACCACAGAAAAATATCACTTCCACATACATCTTTCAACACATAAGGAAAGACAAGAGACACAAAAGAAACTGGCATAGATTAAACTATGAAAGCACCACTACCAGCGTCTTTTAAAAACTATTTTCCATAGTAGCTTCCTGGCATGCACTATAAAAAATTCAGACTCCATCACTAAGACATGTTTAAGACATCTGAGCTTAACTGGAAAAACAAAGCAAAATTCCCTGCTTATGGCACTGACACAGCTGTTACTACAGAGCTACTAGCTAATATGACTCACTCATCCCTAGGACTTCTACCTTCTTGGCTACGATAAATTTACTATAGCTCCAAAGTCCATACTTCTCCTGATGAAAGACAAAATGAGACAAATTATAAGATACCCTTATTTTCTAAGCCAGACTATGATTCTGAGGTCCTGGTCTGAAAACAGTTATTTATTAATGTAATTACTATTCATCTTATTAGTACTAATTGGCAAGTTGAAACACAAGTCTCTAGGGTCATTGAAAAGTCAATACAATAATTTAACAGCCATTTGAAAATAATTTTGCTCGTACACTTGCAAGCAAACTAGGCTGCATCAGAAACGTCTTGTTAAGCTAAAAGCCTCTGCTCTACCAAAAATATTTTACATTTTCCCAGCCATGTAAACCCACTGGCATGGTACCAATATTAATTCTGGTCTACTGTTGACACTAGAACTAAAGATTAACTTGGGCTTGATTTATATACTTCTATCCTTTTTTGCCTACCAAATCCTATTTCTTGCATAATATAATGTTGATAGCATAGAAAAAAAGCAAGAAATCATTAAATGAAAGGAAGTGCATAAATAAATTCAATTATCATGCATAAAACATGCAAATGATTTAAAGACTGCATATGAAACTCCAGTTTATATTCATTAATCTCAGGTTGCACTTTTGAGGGAGAAAGAGACACTAATTGGGTCCAGATTAATGCACTCCCAAACCTTCCAATTTGTTCTTAGGTGAAGGTTAAATGACATGTATTAAAATAAACACAGCTGCTCACCTTCCCCAACCCTGTTTCATTTGTGGGAGAAGGTGAAATCTAAGAAGTATATTGCAGGTTTCGGGTACTGAGAATTTAGGCTTTTCCTGTGCTCCTCAGGACTGTCACCCACTGCAGCGGGTTTTTAATGTTGTTTTGTTTTTTGGGGTTTTTTTTCTGGGGGGCTAGGAAGATAAATTTGTGCAGGAAACTAGTCCAAAAACCAAGCTAGTGATTTGACATGGAGAACAGGTCGAGGAATGTTTGGGCTCACCTAAATCC
>NW_010147164.1:49046-102361 GCF_000699245.1 Pterocles gutturalis | reverse complement strand
TACCCTGAACAATGCTGCAGGTGGACCACTTTAAACTGTGTGCAGTCACTTCTAAAAGGGGCTCAGTCCGAAGCTGGCACGTTGCTGCCGTGCAGTTCTGTTAGGTGGGAAACGGATTCATGAGAGGACTTGAGCGGTTAAGCTTTGCTCACCCAGCCAGCAGAAACACAATATGTAATGGGGGCAAACCACTTTGACCCACCACCTGCTCTGGGTTTCACCGCCCAAGGATTCCCCCCAGCCTCTGCCGAATTAGCTGGGTATAAAAATAGCAGTCCCCTGGCTCTCCTTCCCCTCTCCCACTGGAGTGGGTGCTGGTCCCTGCCGTTTGCCCTTGCGCAGGGGACACCCAGGGATGAGCCACCAAAGACAAGACCAGCACCCACAACAGCAGACAAAGGGGAAGCTGCGTTCCTGGGGCTGATCCTGCCCCAGGAGAAAGGGAAGCATGTGGGAAGGAAAATGGGTTTCAGGCCCAGAAACAAAAAAGAAAGGAAGGGCCCACTCCTGTCTGCTGGTAGAGGAAGGTTAAATAAAGCGAATAAAAAAAGGTCACCAAACTAATTTCATACTGAAACCAATGAATTTGGATGAGAGGCCCAAAGGGGAAAGGGTAGGGTGTTATCAGTGACATAATTTCTCTTCCCCTTTGTTAAAATGATTGGAAATTAAACCCCTCCAACACAATGGGACACACTTTCTGCAGGGTGGGAAGCGTTCAAAAATCTTACATTGCTCTGATTACTTTTTAAGCGTTATCCTCCTGAACTACAGACAATACACCATGAACGCACGAAAACACATACATGTAGACTCAAACATATATTCACATATATGGTTTCAGACACAGACCCACTTCAGCTGACAGCCTGACTCTGAGAGCTTTTTATTAGAATTAATTTCTGCACATTTGCAGATGCTAAATTAGTCACAATAAATAACAACAATAAGGCTGAAATCCATCAACATCTTGACAAATATTCAGAGAGCCATTTAGTTAGGAAATATGTTTATGATATTCATTGCTCCTAAAAGAGAAAATGATTATACAGTAACTAAACCCTAAGTAAGAGCTAAAGATATTCACCTCATGAAGCCATTTCTCAACTAGCCCCTTGGCACTTGCTGGAATTATTCGCAGCACGAGCTCTACTTTTTCATTTTCTGCTGACTCCATGTGGGTAATTTCTTTCTCGTGATTAAAAGTGAGCTTGGCAATTCCTTCAAAGCATTTCCTTAGGTGTGGTTGGATGTGGAGTGGATCCTTTGTCTCAAAAAGGATTCCTGAGAGATCATTGCTACATCGAGAGGAAAAACCTGAAAAAAACATAAAAACTGAACTTTAGAGGCATTTATATAAACATATTTTAACCCAATGTCGACAGCAGACAGATGAAATGGACTGTTTACCTTGGAAAGAATAGTCTTTTCTTCGCCAAATAATCATTCAAGGCCTTCCTGAATGTCATCCAAAAGCGATTCTGCCTCCTTCAACTTATCCAGCATCTGGGGCTGCGAGATAACCCTAGTGGCATTGGTCTCCTTCACTGACTCCTTCGTTATTAGCCTCCTGGTGGGTGAGATAGAATACAGTGAATGTAATAACCATACTTCACACAACAGGCTCTCTCTCTCTCTTTTAAATTGAAAATCCCCTTATTACAAAACAAGGGGTGTTCTTTTTCTTCTACCTTTAAGCAGGACTGCCACATTCATTGCTTTTTACAAAAACGCAGCTGCTTTTTAAGCTACAGATAAATAGAATCTGCTAGGCGGTAATTCTGCTCAGTCTGAATGCATTATTTTCCAAGTCACTTTGGTGAGAGTCTTTTTATTACAAACTGGAATGAACAAGGAAAGTCCTTTTCTCAAGTAATTATGACTACACTTTGTTCTATACTATTAACTTACAATGCCAGACTGATCAGCTTTTTTTTTTCTTCAGCCAGTTCAATAAATTAACACACTTTTTGTGGGAAATTAAAGAGCTAATTATTAAGACTTTATAGACTAATGATGCAAATATAAATAACACAGAACAATAAAGAATGGCGTATCAATAACATTCACACAATCCCTTTGATGTGCACAATACAACATCCCATTTTAACACCACTGATGCATGGATGTGAGTCACTTTGACTGAATCTACAGAATTTTCTTTTCATAAAGACTTGTTAAATGGGGTATTTTCTAAGAACTGAGAAAAAAGAGCAAAGCTGAAACACCATTTTTCATATATCTATGCCTGGCACCCATTTTGTTTTCCTGCTGTTGGACTTTCAATTTATAAAAGTCAGGAATGAGAGAACAGAAGGCAAAGCTATAAAGACAAACATCAGGACTTGTGCTGTTACTTTTCCTACTATAAGACATAATGTAGTATGTTTGATTTGAGAAATAGTTATGGGGGATTGTTTGTTTGTTTTTATAATCAGCTACTTTCAAGAATGGCTTAGTTTGCAAAGAAGAGTTTGATATTCCCCAGTAACATCAAAAAACAGAATATAGTTCTGAGGTTTCAAGGCCTCCAATGATCCAGAACGCTTGGCTTTGACAAAGGAAAAGATACTTAAATACATTTAAAGTGGACAACACCACATTTAGCTCAACTTTTGTCCATAGCTTGTAACTACTGGTACACAAACACTCCAATAAATGAAATGTAAACATTCAGATATTGCCACATAGTTCCTTCTATGCAACATATACTGTGATGAACCAAATTTAAATAAATTGTAAAAAAAGAGCCTTTCCCCTTATTAGTTCAAATTATTTTCAATAGTTATGACTTGAAAACCATCAGTATGGTAGAAAGACCTGTTGTCCATCATTCAGAATTACAAATAAGAAAGAAACTTGGAAACAAGAACTTGCCCAGTGAAAGAAAACTCACACTGCCACCATCTTAATAATCTATTTGCATTCAAAATAATGCTATCTTGATGTATTTCTGCCTGAAATATTATGAGGGGAACTTATTTTTCAAGTACCTACTGTAAGAAGATATATATATACAGCCAACAACAGTGACATTGCTTTGAGATGCTAAAGCTTGATACTTCCGTGAGGCATTTCTCAGTCCTCTAAGACACTTGGCAAACTATGAACCCTTTTGGGTTGCCGGTCTCCATATCTGGAGGCCAACCTGGACGCTGGAGAGCCAGGAGGAGCCTAATTCATGTATAATTAAGAACAGCAAAACCATTCTACTAAGAAATAACTCAAGGTGTATTCCTATCAGTGGAGCTTCCAAGATATGAGAGTAGATGAACATGCCCGCACAAACATTAATTTAATTGACTACCCTCTATATTTTAGTACTGAGCTGAGCCTTTGTGTAAACTCAAAATATGTCCTTTCATATTCTCTCTGAAACAAAGACACTATCTAGCACACTGCCAATTTAGGTAATAAAGAAATTTCACAATGCTTATTCCTGCTTGTTCAAAAACATATATGGAACTGTCCATTTAGCAACACTTTTTTTTTTTTTTTTTTTTTTTTTTTTTTTGTGATGTGACAGTAAAGACACTGAAGAAATAACTGTGAATGTGAGAAGGCTTGCCAATGTGGGGTACTGTTTTTCCCTGAATTAATTTCAGAACTAGAGATATTCTCAACAATTTTTTTTGGCGAGCTCCCAGGCACATGACTAGCCTTCAGGTTATTTAGTATCTCACTTTTAACATTGCTAATATCAATGGTGCACAATACATTTTTATTAAAAAAGAATCTATTTTATTTCAGTTGAATCAGTTAAATACAATGAAATACTCAGGTTGCACCCTGTGCTGATCCGCTGATGAGTACCAGCCGGCAGCTTTTCACAGAAGCCAAGGTTGTGGTGCAAAATGATTAAGTGATTCAACAAACATTACAGCCCTACTAGAGGCCCATTTCCACACAGGAACAAGATCTATAAACTCCCAGTTTTGTACTGTATCCATCTGACCATGTTTCCCTGCACTTCAGAAGGGAGAATCAAAATGAAGATGAATTCAGGAAAAGTTAAAAAAAAAAACACTACAAATCTTTACCAAGCCTTCTTGTAGCTACCATTTTGCGTTGTAAATATATGTAAGCTAGCTCCATATGTCTCCCAATATTTTTCTTGCATGATTAAAAGTGTTTTACAGGTGCTTTTTGATATGCATGCACTTTCAGTGTTCTGCAGGTCATTGAATAGCACGTCAGATATAAATGATTTAATACCCTGGGGAAGTGACAGCAGAGAAGGCCAATTTTTATTACTCTCCTCTGCCCAAAATGAAACAAATCTCTAGGTCCTAACCATATGGGGAGTAAGTTAACAGACAAGAGCTTACCATTTCTTATTAACAGCCCTCCTCATGGAGTCCTGGTGTTACTTGTGGACCAGAACTTGAAGTCATGCCTCCATAATACCCTACGTAAGTTGCAAAAATGAAACCAGATATCCAAATGAGTTGAAAAGAAAGCAGAGATATAAAAATATTTGACATCAAAATACTCTAATAAATATTTCGTTTAAAAAAGTCCTTTACCTCTTTCCAGTTTTACTTCATGGAGTACAATGAGAAACAAGCCATGCACAAATGCCCGTTTGCCTTTCTCACTTGAATGATTCACTAACTTACTGGGAGGCTGTGTCTCTATTGTTTCCAAGCTCACATCATAAAAACTAAACAGAAATCAATTTAAGACAATGAACTTTAAACTTTATTTCCCCCCTCGGTATTCTAAAGTGGCATGGCTAAGTTGGAAAAGTTTTAAATAATGAAAGTCACTGAAGCCTAAATCACATACAATAGTGAAAGCTGAAATGTGAGATGGAGATGAAATCTAAAAGCTAATTAAATTCAACAAGAGCCTCTCAAAGGCAACATACCAGCTTAGCCTCCCATGCTAATATTTCGTTTTGAAGGGTGCAGCAAATGGAGGGCCTTTCATGGCTGCAGATTTCACAATGTGATCCACCAGCTAAACCTGAGAGGGGAGAAAAAAAAAAGATTAGATGCATGGATTACGGTACTGAATAGATGCCAAGGCCAAGATAAAAAGAACAGATAAGTTAGAGCTTCTGAGGAGCTGAATTTGAAGCCAACCAGCAAAACGGATTGAACCTTATTACCTCTAGTCACTGAGAAATTCCCTAGACAGTTGGATGTAATTTGAAAAGGTCAGAAAAAAATTTCCTTCACAGTATTATTGCTTCATGGTTTAAGGGTGCACATTTGTGAGATGCCAGCTCTAATCATTTTTATTGACTTGCTCTAGAGAGACAGACAGATGCACAGGGAGGCAAGACAGATGGATAAGAAATACCCTACCTTTGTTTCCAGTTCTAAAACATATCACAGTATTAGGTATGTTTTAATGTTAATCATTTCAGTTTATCCTTTGCAATCTCTGAGAAGAATGTACCTTGTTTCTCTAAGTCAGCCACAAAAGGGCGAAAATAACCCTTGCTACAATTTTTTGTATTTGATCTGAGCATTCATTGAATTCCACGTGAATCTGAAATATATAACTGAAATTCAGTAAGAGTAATAGGATTTTCTAGACAATTTTATGTATGCTCAGCTGATTTTTCTTTTCACCTAAAGGGGAGCAGTTCTCATGGAACAGATTATAAGAATGACCTTCAACACACTGACAGTACAAGCTTTGTTTTCAATGTGGCTGTCCTGGAGAAAAACAAACAAACAAAACCAAAACCAAGCTCACCCTAATTAAAAGCATTGAATTCTTTGACTTAGCATACACAGATGCTTGTAATCAAATATGAACATTTGCTAACATGACACTTATAGTCAATTTTTTTGCCATGCAATTAAAATCAAAGGAGATTTAAAAACACAAAAGCGGAATTATCCACTCCAACCCCTGGAAAAAGTTTAATTAACATTAGATTTTCTTTTGCTCAGAAGACATTTGTCTTACATTCATAATACAAACATCTGTATTCACTGCATCCTGGCTCTGAATGCACTGCAGAGGCAATTTTAATGGCCATTAAAGTACAGCTCTGCAAGTTCCTCTACTGTATTATGTTTATGGAGCCTGTCTGAAAGCTGACTAAAACTGTTTCCACTTGGATAAGAAAGCCATTTCCATATGGTCATGTTCCCTCCTCTCAAGCCCTGTACATTCAAAGAGTAACAAGAAATTGCAGCAGAAGAGTTGCATATATATTCACTTCTCCAGAACGTTACAGCTCTGAAAGGAAATAAGAAAGGCTTAGCTGTAGCGAGGAACAAAAAGCACAGGGAATTGTTCCGTTAATGGAAGATGATACTTTCAATTGAAATGGGACTGTTCCCCAATAGAAAAGATACATGGACCATTTAAACATAACACTTTCTTCAACAATTTAGGAAGCTTCTGAAAGAAGACATGGGCACCTGCTTCTGTGGAAAGGGGGCTGGGGGCCAGGGGGTAATCACATGCTGTATTTGTAACAATTAATACAATTAATTTAGACTCTACTACTCTTTTTTTTTATTTTTTTTTTTTCAATCAGACTCCCACTGTCAGCTTCAGGATGATGCAGAAACAGAGTAGGAATTTAGTTTTTTAAGATCACAGAGGTGTAACTACAGAGAAACCCTCCAGTTTCTGTGGCAACACGACAACATTATGATTTTTATTCATCTAACTTTATTCCTCCTCCAACAGAAGGATTAATAGAGAAATTAAGTTCTGTCATCCTCCTGATCTAAGCTCACAGATGAACTCATGAACCCCATGAATCTTTTTGCCAAAAAAACCCTTATTTGTCATGAAAACAGGGGATGTTCAAGGCACAAACATTTCATGTCAGAGGTTCAATTCTACAAAGAATATTCCTCCAACATACTTTGATGCCATTTACAATACAGCAATGTGATGCCACCTCAGCAGTGATCTGGTAGGGTTTTTTTCTCTTTGGCTTTCTGTGTGTGACCAGGAGACTGCAACTTTTATAAATATTAAATCTGAAAATAAATATCTCATGGTCCTGAGTCCTAACAATGACAGAAATTGTAGCTGCCATTGTCTTGTGAACATTGGATTACTGAAACCTGTTCAGCACATGATTTTTAACTGCAGCCAATTAAAAAATGGGAATCCACACAATAAATTGTGTTTTCCATTGGGAGCACATACCCTGCGAACTACAAGACAGGTATTCCCTGTTTGTCTTTCATCAGCTGACTTGAATTCATCATCCCCTTCATTTCAGATGCAAAGCCCCTCCTCCCCACACATCTGATATTTAAATTAAATTACACTTGTCTGCCCTGACCAACAGCCAGACTCCTCACAGGACTTGAGAGAGGACTAGGTTCTCCTTTCTGTTCTACCAAGTCTAGAGGTTGCCCATGCACTCTTCAATATTTTTCTGATTAGCAGAGCTGGATGCCCAAGAGAAGATGCCCAAGCTGTACCCCTCATTAAACAAAAACAAAACAAACAAACAAACAAGCAAGCTAGCTCTAGGGCCTGTTCCAGACACAACCTTAGTTTTAAATGAGCTCCAGCGCCACTTCAGCCTGCAGCAGACTGTGTTACTCACCCACATAGCACACACAAAAGAACTGGGTAACTATGTTACAGATAAGAAGGAAAGGCTTGGGAGATGGATATGAGTATCATTACTAAGATTAACTCCAATAAGCTGAGTTAGTTGGTAGCTACCAGTTTTATTACTTCCTAGTACCTGAACAGGTCTTCTTTCTGAATGGACTAGCTACTGGAAAAGGCTGATGACATTTTTTTTCCTCTTTTTTTTTCCTTTTTTTCCCCCTTCTTGTTTTTTTAAGGTCAATATAGAACAATTCTTAAAGAAAGCACAGAAAATATTCCAGCTTCTTAAATCATATTGGGGCAGCTAAACCTGCTCTCCATTCTTCAGAATACATCTGAATATTGATGATCTTAAGGGTCTTTTCCAATGTAAATGATTCTATGATTCTATGTCAGTTAAACCTGCTCTGTCTTAAAAGCCACTCTGTGATGTGCATAATGTGAACTTGCCATTTTTTGCTATACAGAAGAATTCAAGCACTCTTAAAAAAGGCTGTAGTACACTTATGAGATGTAATGTTTATGTCTTAAATACCAACTCATTCTTAAAATAAATCAGACCTTCTTTAAGACATGAGGAAAAAAACCCAATTTCTGGATTGACTATGCATAAAAGTCCACCTTGCCAAATTCTCTCATGTGAACACTGATTCAGCTCCCAGCTCTAATATCATTAAAATTAACTTCCAACAAATTACATTTGGGAACAATAAAATGCAATTAAAATACTGTATGTACTGCCGCAGAAACAGATAACATTTTATGCATGTTCAGTGGGAAGAAAGAAAGAGAAAATATTTTCCTGTTATGAAAGTCACTAATGAAGGGATCTCTAAAAATATATATAGGTACAGGAAGAATTTAACTTTTAACTAGCAATCCAGTGTTGGTTGATCACATGAAGAATGCAAACTTGAATATTTGCTTCATCAACAGCTGCTAACACATGTCTTTCTGAAATGAAAAGTGAATATATCTTTCCAAACAGCAGTCATTTTAAAAGAATTCTCTGAAACACAGTGCTTAATGATTTGGGCATTACACTACAAACTTTAAGCTTTTGACCTATTTTTCAAGAGTAATACTTAAATCAACAGCCAGAAAGAGTCTTTCTTCAGTGCACTGTTGAATCCTCTCCAAGTTGTATACACTGTAAATAATTATTTAACGAAACTGAATCTCAATTTTTGTACATTTGTTTTTTGTTATTAGAACTGATTTTGGAGCCCAGAACATACGGGTGAGTAAACTGCTTGGCTGCACTACAAAAGTATAACAGAGATGTAGTCAAGGTGCTTCTCATGTTGTTCATCATCTCATCAAGCAATGTAGAGTTTATATAATGCAACACAGACATCACAGGTTTCTTTTTCAAATTTTGTGTTGCTAAAAGATGCATGTCTTTTTTTAGGCCTCAGACTTCACTCTGAGTGAAGTTCACTCTCTTGGGTTATATTACAAAAATTTAACTCTAAAAACATTTAAACCTAGTAGCCATAGTAAGAAAACCTCTTTTCAAGGCCAGGCTTTCTTCAACGTCTATTGTTAATTTAGGAGTTTATTTCTTTAACACAAATTCAGTGAACTGCTTTTGGCTTTCTGAGCTGCCAAAGCACTGACCCCTCTATTGGTCAGATCAAAGCAGTAAGATGCACTTCTTTTTGTTGGATTTAATTTTTTGTCAAGTGAAACCAGCCTTTCAATTATGTAATATGTATAGATAAATATGTATAAATTATAAATATCTATATTACAAATAAGGCCCAGTGTGAATGGTGAGGACTGAGAAGTTACTGTACTTTGTACTGTACAAGCAAGAGTAGATATGCTTGTTGCCCTGAAGAGCCTTCCATTAAGTTAAAAACTATGGTGTTTTGATTATTTTTTAGCTGTCTGCGACAGTCTTGCGACATTTCATTATTTTTTCACTTACAGTACATTCATCATTGACAAAGCAAGCACAACAGTTAAAATGGTACTGTTGATGTTTATGCCTCTCCTCCATCACATGCTATTTGTATCAATGGATTATTATTTTTCATTACTCGTATTACAGTAGTGCCTGGAGCCCCCAGCTGAGAGCACCACATTGCAGCACAGACTAGACAGAACCCACCACTTTATTCACTTTGCTCTCTCAGAGGCCTCACAGCTGATCCAGATGAAATTGAAGTTGGAAATGAAATAGAAACAAAGTGACTTGCCTAAAAACTTCCTTTCATCCCTCCTCCATACTTGCATGGACACACACTTTTTTAAAAGAGATTTAAGAGAGCTTACAGAAAAATATATTGTACACCTAAGGAATCAAAGTTTGTACCATAATGAGGAAATGGGGAAAGAATTAAGATTGTGCGTAACATTTTAGAACACACTGACATTGTTGAAGGCAGACTCAAGTTGCATAGGTCCAAAAGGAAAGGGCCAATCACAGGAAAAACATTTTAAAGTTACACAATCTAACTGAAAAAAAAAAATTAGGTAATGATAGTATCAAGATTTTATTTTACACATCTGAGAGCTTGTGCTTGGAAGGAAATATTTTGTTCCACTGGGAATCTGGCTGAGCCTTCTTCCTTCTTTCCAAAAGTACAATTTTCATTCTCATACCCAGAGAGAAAATCAACATAAAATAGTCTCCAATTTAAACATGGTCTGATCCTACTCTGGAGACTAATAAGCATACAGAAAATTTGCATCTAAGAGAAAAAGAACTTTTTTTTTTGCAAGATATTTGCAAAAAGACACTGGCCATTGCTGGGAAATGTTCCAAATTTTGGAACGATGGTCACTCAAAGTGGAATTGGCAAGAAAAAGAAGAGAGAGGTAGTGAGAGTTTTTGGACATTTCCTGTGTGATCTTTGCAGCCATTTTGATGGGCTATGCATTTGTACATGCATACACATATGATTATACCAAATACAGATAGAAACACACTTGCTGTACTATGCAAAACACAACTTTTCAGATAGGTCTTTTCACTAATCTAAATGCCCTTAGCACATTTTTATCTGGTCATGCAATTTTTCTTCTGAGAGTTTGTAGTCTTGGAAAATATTCAAAACTCATGTATCTTATAGTAGATATTCACCCAAATGAAATGCCCCACGTTTATGGCAACATAAAAATGCCACATACAGATTGGTTCATGACTACCACACAGTAATAAATGAGGGACTATCAGAGGAGATGTAGTAAGAGTGGAGCTATGTAAGAACTAAAACACAAGAACTTTCAATTTAATATGACTGAAAAAAGGAGCTAATAGAGTTAACTGAGAAAGAAATTTATTTACATAGCTTGAGACTTCCTTTCTAAGCATTCCTCCTGTACATACATGGACAACCATGTGAAAAGCAGAGTATCTCTAATCTGACAGAAGATGGTACTGACTCACTCTGTTTTTACTTCTTTTACTATCTTATGTAGTTCTATATAGTTGAAAGTAATTTTATATTAAAAGCAGATTGTATTGTAATTCATGTACAGAAATGTAACAGGAACAACGTAGTCTGTATTAAAGAACAGAGAAAAGTTTAGGACATTTAATTTAAAAGTAGATTTAGTGAAGACCAGTGACGAGAGAATGAAGAAATTTTTGGTTATCAGTCTTGATTTCATGGAAGGTTGCAGATAACACGCAGTTATTGCACTTGCCTTTTTGACATACATACTGGAGGCTTGTAATTTAGACACGAAATCAATTTATGGATGAAAAACGGTAAGTTGAATCTGAATCTGAGCAGAAGAGAGATGACAGTGTCTAACTGAGAAAAGCATTTGGACAAGTTCACATACAAAGTGAACGTGATTAAAAACATTACATAGAAATAGTTGATTAAGTAGGAGTTTGCAAGTCTTTTTGAAATCCATGCTGACACAAATCTCTTAGAAAAAAATATTCACCATTGATGATAGTACCTCTAGATGTCTACAGTAGCCTACTAGATTAACACACTTGTTTCTGCCTATCAAAGGTAAATGATCTTTTTTCAGGTGCACAGCATCACTCTCATGCTATTAGAAAGAAACAGCAACTGTAATAAAGAAAGACCAGCCAAAAACTCATGGAGACCCTAAAGATCTTAAAGTAGCAGGGAAATATTATCAACAGGAAAAATCAAAGTTACTCAAACTGCATGCCAAGCATAAGATGAAAGGGTCAGAGAGGAAAGTGGATCAGAGTAAATTATGAGCTAAGACATAGTCATGGTACAGAAACAGAAGTCAGAGTGAGAGTAAATATAGCAAATGAACTGTAAGAGAAAAGGGAGATGCACAGAGCCTGGAAGACACCAGAGGACTTCACTTCCAACAGGGTTCTGAAGGATGACTTTTTAACAGAGACCCCTGCACATGAATGGATACTTGGAGCAGGAACATGAATATAAAGAGAAACAACATGTTATGTAGGCTCCTCTTATTTTGGGGGAGTGTTGATTACATAACGTTATACAATTAACTTCAAAAATAGAAAACATTTAATTGATTTAAATTGTATAGATTCATTGGAGAATAAACAAATTCATTTAGTTTAGTAACATGAAATTGTGCAATAGATGTTGACTAAAACTGACTTACAAAAAAGTTCAAGTGAGTAACTGAACTGTAAATGCTTCCCTGTAACTGAACTGTAGGTGTTCCTGTAAATTTATAACAAAGACTGCTTCAGAACACAAGCAGATTAGACCTTGAAAGTCCAACATACTAAGTTAGGATAGATATGAAAAATGACAAATATTATTTATAAAAGAAGAAGATGCTTTTTGACTTACAGTCTATAAATACATTTCCCAATATAGCAATAGCATGCTCCTTGTTTTGAAAAGTACCTTAGGAAGTCAGAAGTAGCCAACAGAGCCAATACTGACACATTAATTTCTTTGAAGACCAGAAACATTGCACTGAGTTTGCAACAGCAGGAACCTTGAATGCAGTGGAAATATCAGAACAGAGAGGATGAATATGTATAGTCACCCAACTCATTCACAGAGCATCTTTCCTTCCAAGTCAACAACATCTCTGTACAACAAGAATTACAGCAATGCAGACCGTTTGCAGCAAAAGAAAAGACCATATGCATTTAAGGAGGAGATGAAGACAGACCTTCTGCCTTAGCAACAGAACGGTCTTTCTGCTGTAGAAGAATCAAGTGAAATTCAATGTGAACGGTTGAGTAAGGAGCAAGACAGATGACTTGAAAACAAGGATACATATAAGCAGTGCCAGAAACCATTTCCGTTCTTAGATGGGCTTCCCCCTAACCAAAGCTGTAATGTCACTACATGATGTAAGGCTGCAAGCCCTGCGAAGGTGGTGCTGAGTGAGAAGGAGCTAGAATCTCCTTTTCTTTTCTTCCTCCTTGGCTCATGTCTGCAGTTTGTGTTAGGTACATTTCATCAGAACCAAATCTCCTGCACACTTTGGATGTTTTTATTATGGTGCTTACATCCATAGCTTTCACATGTCCTCTGCTTTAAGGCACTTCAGTTCCAATAGACCAAAATTGATCTATTTGCTATAGAAATTTCATGACCATTAACTTTTATTGCTTAAGATTCTTTTTGAAAAATAACAATAAAGAAAAGAATTAGACATGACACTTTTATTTTTTCTGGCATGACTTTTTGTGTCCTTATTTGAGAGTGGACTACACACCTCATAAGACACTGGCTAATTTCGGAATGTAGAGTGCAAAGCCTAAAGAAAGAGATAATACAATCTTACTAGTATTATTGGATCTCTTTACTAAGCAATCTTGTGCATAAATTGTAGAATGCATAGTTTGGACACAGCAGATGACAGCTTTTGGGTGTCAGAAAATACCAAACACACCTTTAGTTTGTTGGATGGAAACAAGAACCTATTGTAACACTAAGCCAACTTTTGCAGCTGTATCATGTAGATAACCTGAGTAGCAGCAGATCAACCAACTGAATTACAGATTACAGAGAGGTCAAAATATCATTTCAGTTCTGTATATTCTCGCAAATCATTCAACTGCTATTGCTGCCACTAAGATTCTGGCCTGAACTCCTATTCTGAAGGCTAAAAGCTAATAACACAGACTACTTTCTCAGTGATTTTGCCCTCAAATGATGGCTGAAAAAAGTCAAAGTTTGGAGAGATTCTCTGCATCAGTGCAGAGGCTGGCTTTCTTAAGACCTTTATGTGGAAGTCATTACCTTATCTTCCTTGAAAACAGGCCTTGGTAGATTCTTTTAAACAACAGATTCATCTGTTCTTCCTTTCATCTACCAGTCTACTTCAAGATTATCACCTGCCAGAAGCGCGTGTCTCCAAATAGTTTATTTCAATATTTTACTAGTGAAAGCAATCACTGGATGTAATTTTTCATTAGTTTTTCAAGCTCCGTCTTAAAACTAGTTTGGATTTCTGTGTCTGCCTCTTTCCTTTTTTGTGCTCCAGAAGGTGATGCTTCTCTTTCTCATTTACTCTTTCAGCTACACCTTGCATAAGAAAGTCAAGTTCTATTGAGGGTGGTGGAGTACTTGTCATTAAATGGTCTAGTATTATATTTTATGACTCAGAACTCCTGATAAATATGATTTATTTGGGATAAAAGCTCTTTACTAGGTCAGATGTCTGGACTGAAGAGACAGTTCACTATAGAGGACCACTCATATTTTGCAACTGTAATAGGAATGAAGTGATTCTTTTATCATAGTGGTCCAAACCTGACTTGCACCACTACTGTTCTCCTCTTTAGCCTGAATTAATTGCCAACTGAACAATAGGGGTATCTGTGGCTGATTTATTTAGGAATACATTCCATCTGAAAAGCCTGCACCAATGAAGTACAAAAGGGCATGACTATAAGATTCAGGTATAAAGGTTAGCAGCTTAGATAATTGCTTGTAGAAAATATGATCAGCTCCACTTGTCAACTTACACAAAACTAGAACCATTGAACCTTTTGAAAAAGGAATATTGTGTTCCCAACATTAAGTGACCAGGCCAAATTCTACCCACCATATTCACCATAACTGTGGAACTAACAGATTCAAAAGAGTTCCTCCGTTTCAACATAAAAAAGACAGGAAAACAGATTCTGACCAATTTATGTCAAAAGATTTTACACTTTTTATAACTATAACCATAGCTACCTACATTGAATTAGGACCAACGCAGATATTTTGAGAATGTTTATGCAAGAATTGTCCAAATGTGAAAATTAAAACATTACAACTGTAAATATTATTTTGGTACAAGTAGTTAGGCACAGTACTTTTAATCCTTGCTTTGCATTTTGACAAGACATTGTGGGAAAAGCTTCTGATGGAAATACTGAGTTTCACATGGGAGCTGACCTCTGAATACTTAAGCTCTGAAGCAAAATTAAGAATAAATGGATTGAAGACTGGGCATATGCAGAACTATATTAAGAACACTTAGATCAATGTATATGCAGTAGATATTCTTTTATACTACTTTCAAACTTATTTACAGTTTTGCATCCAACAGATCTATTAAGTGGGATTAAGTGTATTATCTGGATACCTAAATCTCTACTGTCCTAAATAAAATTGAGAAAATAATTTGTATTTTTATTTCACAACACAGCTTAATGTAATTAAAAGCCTTTCTACAAAAATTTGAAATATGAATCCCAATCTTCCTCTCATATCAAAAACTGACATATTTTTGTTACTGTTGCAAAATGAAAAATTTCTGTTATTTCAAAAGATCTCTGTTACTGAGATCTGTTTAACCTTTGTGTTATTTGGTTCTATTACACTTACTATCTAGCTTTATTAAATTTTCAAAATAGTTTGTTTATCTTCATTCTGGGAAAGTAGGTGGCTATAATTTCCAAATATGTCGGTCAAAAATAGACCAGTTTGATGTTCTTGGCTGGCACATTGTCAACGCACACAATGAGTTCCTCCCTCCTCTCTCTCTCACACACACACACTCAAAAATATCTCCAGCAGAGTAAAATATTCACATTAATACTGGAAGCGATGGAGAAGAACCCCGGCCGACATCCCATCTGTTCCCATGAATTAAATTTAGAAATCATATGTAATATAGACATTTCTGTCTGAATATCATAAAGCCCTGACACATTCAGGCTTTCATTAAAAAGCTCTCAGATGTGACTTGAATAACAATCTGTCTTAGCTAATTAATATTTTCAGTTTAGCATATTCACTTTCAGACGTATTGCTGTTTGCACATGGTAATTTAGGTAAACAGAGCCCATCCACAGCTGCATCAATTAACACTGCTAATCAAAACTGAATTCAGGTAATTAGGCACATTTATGCAAAAAGTCTG
The DNA here is from genome assembly GCF_000699245.1 of Pterocles gutturalis. Taxonomy (NCBI): domain Eukaryota; kingdom Metazoa; phylum Chordata; class Aves; order Pterocliformes; family Pteroclidae; genus Pterocles; species Pterocles gutturalis. Next base: position 86,509 of record NW_010147164.1, on the reverse strand, counting down.
TAATTTGTGGGGTAAGATAGATTCTTCAGTAATATTTCAATAAGTAGGAGTCTCTTTTCGCAAATAAGACAAGGAAATAATGGTAAATCAGCTCTAACATACACATGATGCATACTCAGTGACAAATATCGAAATTAAATGTCACTAATTGGTCTTTATTTTCAGAAATTGGACTATATTTTTTCGTATAAATGTTTTCCTCAGTGTTTCTATATGGAAAAGTGGATTCATTTCTGACTAAAGGTTTAGTGATTATTCAAACAGGACTTTAAAAGTTAATGTTTCCTCAAGCAGTTTTTGAACTGTTGAACATAATGGTCCAACTTCTTCTCATTTCCAGTCAGGCAATTTTTAATGAAAACACCCTCACTTCCTTTTTCAATTTAATTTCTTCAAAGAAGGCATATTTTAGTTTACTTTGAAGAAAAGCTTCTGGAAATTTATCCCACCACCCATTTCAAGTATTTAGTAAATACTTCAGAAACATTCTGCCTTGACCTACAAAGTTTTACCAGAAGAACTACAAGTTTCACATCCTTTCCTTCCCTTCCCTTCATGCCCAAAACAGAACTTGAAACCCTGTGAAAACTACAAAAAAAACCCCACATTAAAGTAGTGTAAGAAACTGTATATTCAAAACAGAATTTTCATTTCTCTTAAAATGGAAAGAAAAGTTCATTGTAACATTATACTCCAAGAGTTTTCGTATGCAGCTATTTAAGGTATTCAAATGCAGTTCTCTGTTACAAACTCTTTCAGAAAACTACATAAGTCTGCAAAAAATGCAATTATCAACTTGTAGCTAATCTTCTATAAGTTGTAAAACTGACAAAAAAAATGCCTATGTAATTACTGATTTTCAACAGAAGCCTAAAATTAATCTACCATTTTTGGCTACTTGCACTGCTCATTTATTCTTCCCAAAACAAATAAATAAGACAAAATGATTTTGCTTACAAACTAGCATAATACATTTACTCAGGCTAGTCAGCATGTGTATTCTGCCCTGATTTCAAGGTAACTTTTGGGGAGGGATATACAGTACATTTTCATCATGTGTAGTTTTGCAACATGAAATATGTAGCTTTTGCTAATTCAGTGTAAAAAAAAAATTCTTTACAACTTTAAGATCTAACTCTATATAGCTATGGAAACTGCAGTGTGTTTTGCAATCATATGCAGTACAGTGCATGTACCATTATTCAGAAAGTTTTCTCTGTACAGATTTGTTCTATTATGAAAAAATATATGACAAATGCTTAACATATACTGTAGTTAAAAGGGTACCAAACCTCCAATTTTCATTTAGCTATTGGCAGAGTAGAATACAGAGAGAATACTGACAGAAAATTCATTTTTAAAAAAGCTTGTGGAAGAAATACAATTTTGAAGTATTTCCTATTCAAATAATCACAGTGACTACTGCTAACATGTTAGAATGCTGAACAAGAGCATTTCTAACCAATTATCAGACCAGCTTAAAAGTATATGCAGTTCCCTATGCCATCCTTGCTGGGGACAGTGGGAAATGACGTTGTAACTTCACCTTTTTTCCATTTTTTCTGTTGCAAGAGAGAAATACTCACCTATGTGTCATACCACACACTAAGCAGCTGTTCGATCTCTCACATGGCTTATTAACATTGACATGCAGTGAATATCATGAAGACAATCTTATGTGCCCTGTCTCTGAAAGAACTTGGCCTGCGCAATAAACACTTTTTCGAAAGAGCAAAACAGGAGATGCAATGACTAACAGTGTTTATTTTAGATGTTATACTCTGTAGGAAGTGAGTACAGTGACAACATCCTAGCCTACCCCCTCTGCCAGCCACCATGTTAGCACTTTTTTGCCTAAAGTAGTCAGATATAGCAAGCATTCTAACAGACTTTCCAGAAATATTTTACTATGTTTCCCTGTCTCTTCTGCCTGACTACATCAGTAAATATAAACAGACACATTTAGGAGTATCTCTTCACTGAACACATATCTAGCATACATTATTACTTCATCATGAATTGTCCTGATGTGCCACTCATTTGAAACCTTTATATGGTGTCAGAGTATCATTATTTCTTGAAATCTGGAATTTTTATTTGGTGTTGAGGTTTCATAAATGTATGGCAGTAACTGATAACAGACAAGTGCATAGTGGATATCTCAAAAAATAAAATGTCATATGAAAGTTGACTGGTACAATAGAAATTTCTCATACATGCAGCCCCACTCTTTCTCCTCTCCTGCATTGCTCTACTGTAAAATATGCAAAGGGATGGAGACATCTAGCTACTAAAATTAAAAAAAAAAAAGTTGGGTGTTATATACTTACTATTGTTAACTAAAAGATGATGGATATGTATGACTAAAAAGATCCTATAAACACTGTTTTCCTCAATTTGAAGAAAAGTTTCATCATACTGCAAGCCCTCAAAAGCAAAACAATAAATATTTAAAGCTCATACTTATTTTGTCTATAGAGTATGCAGCTCATTATTCATAACATTAAAATATTGAAATGTTTCATGTCCTTGGTATTCATAGGGTTAATTCAAGAACGTGCAAATATTTTACTTTGAGGAAAGCAGAAGCAAGAGCCAAAAGCCAAAAATTAGTACTCCACACCTTACAAGAGGAAAAAAAAGTACAATTTACAAATGTTGAAGGAAATGCTAGTTCCATAATTAAAAATCAGGCAGAGGTCCTTTTGGCAAATGGATCTCTTTGTTAAACATCCTATTAATCCAAGCCTGAAGGTATAATTCAGTACCCTGGAGGATTCCCTCTATACTTTTGCCAGCTGTTCCATTTAGGTCACTCCACTACAAGTTTAGCTTTTATCTATTCCTCACTTTCTTCACTGGGTCCCAGAAGCAGCAGCCCATCTCTCTGAAGGCTGTTTAAAGTGTAAATGAAAAGACAAGACAGAAGTGAGCCACTACCTCAGGGTCCTTAATTTCTGAACTGCAATTCCTCGGACTTCCCTACCTTGACAGATGCAATATGAAGTCTTCCTTGATGAAAAGTGAGGAGGAAGACTGAATACAGAATGCAGATAGCACATTCGTTATCATTTTAATGCTTTGCAGCTGCATGGAAGAACAGGAAATTTTCCTAGGAAGAAAGTCCACTCAAGACCAAACAGTTGCAGTAGCCCTTCTGCTCTTCAGCCCAATTCCCAGCACTACTACTGCTGCCATGCAAGAAAAAGTCTTCAAAGAGCCATTTTATCTCTTTTCAGGTGGTCAGAGAGAGGTGGACTCAGGGAGAGGAAGGTAGAAAAAAGAAAAGAAGAAAAAAAAGTGGTATTTTGATCCAGTACACTGTGTGCCAGGGACCACAAAGAGCCGTGGGGTGCAGACCTGACCCACTTGCCTCCCTCCCGGGACCAGCAGGCAAAGGGAAGGATACAGCGATGCTTTAACGGCTTGTTTATGCAAACTGAACTAACGTCAAGTAACTAAACTGCTTCTAATTTACTGCTAATTTGGTGCAAGACCTTTAACAAATATGTAATTTCTTATCAAAAGCAACAAAAAGACGTAAATTTAAAATGGATCCAATTATAACGGTTCTAGTCAGTGTAAAGTTAAGCCCTCAGAGAGTCACTATAGTCCTCCAGAACTGCTTTTAGACAGTGTGCTGTTTTATAACAACACACTGACTGCTCTGGGAAAATCAAGTGTAGTTCATTACAAAATAAACCACTGCCCTGACATTCATTTGTCTGTTTAAAAAAAACAAAGAGCAAGGCAGATACTCTGGGAGGAATTTCGAAGTGTTCAACTTTTAATGAAAGATTCATAAAGAATGCAGCAAGCGTATCGCTGAGGTCTTTCCAATTTAATATTAATTAATAAAGTTTGTACACACAGATACCAACTGTAATGTGAAACAGAAGTATAAAACCTCTTGGAAATTAACTTTCTAGGTTTTCAAAGGCTGTTCAGGAGCATAGCCACAGTGACTCTGATGACCATCTGCATGACTTCACATACACAAGTAATCCCACGGGTTTTAGTCAACTGCTAAGATCGTGTCCTGATCCTACCCGACCAGCATGATGCACTGGCTTCAACCTAAGAAACCACTTGTGCACATTTGGTAGGAAGGACTGGAATCACAGTGTTTAAGCAGTGCAGCAACTCGCACACCTGCACTCAGCCTGCTCTTGAAGAAGTGCTCTGTCAGTCAAAAAGTGCAGTTCGGAAAACTCATAAACCTGACTTTTAAGGATTAGGGAGAAGGAAAAAAAAAAACACCACAAAGAACAACACACATGCAGCTTTACCTCTGATTCTGCAATGGCCCGCCCAGGTACGCAACCCAGCTCCGGCGAGCTACCTTGCAAGGCTCAACAGGAATCCTCACCTCTGTTACGCCAGCCTGCTCACGCACGTGTCAGCCAGCTCCAGGTCTGCACTAGCCGCTAAAGCATATCCACAGGGATTTTCACTGCTTACCTCGCTTACTTGCTTTCCTGCTGCCATTCCTGTGTGTGATGGCTCATTGCTGCTCTCAAATTCAGTGCTGCCGTGGCGTGGCTGCTCCGGTGGTGACGAGCAGAGCAAAGGCAGGTTGCCACTGGCCAGTTCTACCAGAGAGTCGCATGCCGTCTGCAATCACATCTCACTGAGTGCAAAAGGAAAATTAAAACATTTTTTTATCTTTCACTTGAATGACACAGCATACTGTTCGGTGTTTGCATTTAAATTGGACAGAATAATTTATCACTGGCTTTTAATTTCAGAAGGGTTAATCACCTCAGTAAAGGTCAATCAAACTTTAATCTCCAATAAAATTGCAGTAGCTTCAGTCACCTGCAGAACATTTATTATATTCTTATTTCCATGCAAAAGAATGCATCACTAATCTTCTAACTCTTTACATTAGCACATTTGCCATTAACATTTTACTAAAATTATTAATTCCTCCAAAACTATTACAAGAGCTCATTTCTACACATCTCAGAAGATAATCCTGTTAAAAACCAGCCACATCTACTGTGACATAGCTTTAGTTGTCTGCTCTAATCCTCACAACCGTTTGATACTCCAACTGCGTTCTAACAATGCACAAAGTCTCAATTACACAAAATATCACAGGGTTTAGTTTAGAACAACAATATACTGTTGTAGTAACTTAATCTTCCCTATTGTCTGCAATCACAATACTAATCTATTTTGCCAGTGTTCACAGCATTTTCTACTCAAAACAAAATATAGATTTTTAATTTTGCTTAGCAACTCTTGAAAGGCAGAAGATTTACAAGGATAAGTTAAAACCTAGAATCCGTTACTGACAATAGGAATAATCATGATGATCGGAATATTTTTCTGGCCTGGAAATTTCCTCACAAAAGAGAAGTCTCTTTTGAGGCACAGCCCATTAACAAATGACGAAATAAAGAAAAAAAATATTTTAGTTGGTACTTCCAATTTGGCTGACTAAATAAAAATAAATTATCTGCAATTAATTTGACTGAAAACTGCAAAATCTGGTTGAAAAATTCAAGTCAGGATTAGTTTTAAATTACCATTGCAATAATATCAGCTCAAAACTAGAAAATTATTTAACACTAAACACAAAATTGTAAAATAGGAAAGAGCGCATCCCCAAAATACATGTTTTAAATAAACAACAGCTACATTAGCTATACAGCAATACATTCCTTCAAAAGTCCCCTGTAACAGTTTTGTCTGAATGCTCAGAACTATTTTACCTGTAAAGATACAGAGAAGAAGAGCAACAGAAAACTCAGGGAGAGCTCATTACGGAACTGAAACACAATGCAAAGAATTCATTTCCCAAATTTTAGAAACTGGTACCAAAAAGTCAAAATTACTTGGGCAGAAAAATACTAATACCACCAAAACAAATGGATCTCCCTTATTCTCCTACCATGGTCATATTAGCTCCTGTGAGAAAGAGAAGGAACTGTCATATGCTATCTCATTTCTATTTAAAATTGATTTTTTAGCCATAACAACATTTTGACATACCGTAATGTAAATAAACTGTTCTTTCCCATCCCAATATTTCCTTCTCTGTCTCTCTGTCTCTCTCTGTCTCCGTCTCTCTCCTCTTTTTGTTTTAATATATGGCACACAGACAGACACACGCCCCCGTCACTGTCAATATGCACACTCATTAGCAATATGTCAGGCTGGCATTTTCAACACATACTCCAGAGCATAACTGCACTACCACGCAGCACACACACACACACACACACGTAAAAAATACAATTACAGAGAAGAAGAGCTCAGCGGAATAATTTTTAACTTGGAAAACTAGGTAAACATACAAAAGGAATAAGTGAGAGTCTCGGGCAATATTTTATAAAGGTGCTGCAAAGTGGCTCTCGAGCTAACAGCACCGGCGCTGCTCTCATTTCACACACACAAACACACACAAAAATAAGCATATACAAAAATGAATATTTGAGCAAGATTTTTTTATGCTGAATTACAAATGCAAGTATATGGGGTTTTCCCTGGGTTTTTTTTCACTTTTTTAAATTACATTCTATCTTGAAATAATGAGATATTACAAAACATAAACCCAAACTGAACTACGAGTTCCTAGAATATGCGCTGTCAACAGCATTTGTAGTTTCTCCAACTGTGAAAATTAGCTACGAAAACAACCGCATCCATATCTTTGCAAAAAGCACCCGGCAAGACAGCGAAGACCACTTAGAAAGGGTGAGTAGCACTGAACTACGGTTTTGATTATTCACCTTTCGATGCATTGATAAAACATATTCTAGATTGCTATTGCAACCGCTCTGAAATACAACAGAATAGCTTCACATGGCACCCTGAAATGAAAGATGCCATCAAAGGATCATCTACTTCATTTTTCAAAAGAACAAACAGGGGAGAAAAGTACAGGGAAAGAAACATACCTTTAGTTATCCCAGTGAACGACTTCTCAGCACATCTACATAGTCCTGCGGCTCCACCAGTACAAAAATCGACACTGCAGCGCTTGTGATCTCTGTGACAATGGCATCATACTGCCGGCAATTTTTTCGATTAAACTTCTCAGACATGGTAGCAACTTTGTTAATTATGATATTAGCCAGCTGGCGGGTACAATCAATCATCCACTGTAAGAAAGCCAGACAAAGAGACATCTAATCATTGCAACCAGAGCAGATAAATTTTGTTCCTTTCTTATACGTGTCACAGATTCTATCCCTCCTGACCCTCTACACAGCCATCGACTGTCAAATTTAGATTCAGCAAGCTCCCAGTTTTTCTTTATCCCTGCCTTAGATCTGAAACTCCTGGTTATCAGGAAGACAAGCGTCACCAGCTGTCTCAGAACAGGAAGGCAATCAGGTGAATAGTACTTATTATCTCTCATTGCCTTCTGAGGAGCGACAAGATTGATTTTGGACCAACAACACGTCCAGATCTCAAGCACAGCTACTACGGTGTCAAGTCTAGAATGTGGTGCGTATGTAAAGCTGACCTCAACCTTTATTAATACTGCATACCAAAAGTTTGAGGGTTGCTTCTTTTTTTGTGGATTTTGTTTTGGGGCTTTTTTGGTGGTTTGTTTTTCGGGGGCTTTTTTGGTGTTTTGTTTTTGTTTTTGTTTTTTCCTCTAAGAGAAGTCTTAAAGTGTTGGTTTTTTTTTCTTCACAGCTGCACTGGATATTCCCTTATTCCAGGACTCCTTCCCCCCACCTCAAAAAACCCAGGCAAGCCGACTGCACCATTACTCAGGGGACTGTGTTTCACAGTTGGATAGTCTTAATTGGGCCCACAGAAGCAGTTAGCTACCATTAAAGGCTTCTCTGTATACATCTTCCTCTCAACTAGTCTGATCATCTATAAATCCCAACTAGTGAAGCTTACGCTTTGAGAAGGTTAAACATGCACATACATTATAAGCCCCAAATATAAATGCATCCTAACAAAACTTGAGCTGATAGTTAATTTCAGCATCACTCTGGAAAACAATAATATATTTGAGATTTTTGTTTATGGCAGCATTGAGCAATCTTTCATTTATGGCAGCACTCCTGCGCTCCTGCTGTAAGACTTATTTTTTTACAAACCAAACACACTGCAAAGTACTGGAAGGTAATTCGCATAAAGCAGAAACAAAGGTTACAATAGAATAAATGCCATCCCAATAACTCATTCTGGTACAAAAAAACCCAAAAAAACAACTTGGTACATTTCAAAATGCCTGTGGACAGTTCCATTTAACTAATTAGACTGGAGTATATAAGTCAATTAATACAAATTTATAAGGACATGCAAAAAATTTTATGGCCACTTTTGGCTTCACAGTACACTGGCTGCCCTGGCACTTGAACCAAAGATTGATTTTCCAAAACCATATCTTTTCAGACAATGTGATCCTATGTTTACTTCACCTTAATTTAAGGCTACTTTAATATTAAAGATAATATACAGCAATACTGTCTCAGTCTCAAACAAGAATACACTCTGGACTTGGCAGCATAAAATTAGCCCTGTTTTTAGTAAATCCACAGAAAACTATACATTCTTTTTCAAAGTTTTCACATACAATTCAGATAAAATTTTCACACTTTCCAAATCCAAACAATCCAAATATTTTCACAGTCCAAACAGAAAATAGCGACAGTTAGAAAACAGCAGCTTGCGGGAGTAAGAATTATACCCTGACCTCCCTCCCTTGAAATTACAGTGTTGTGAGAACCTGCTTTGCCTTTCAGAAGTCAAATTTTTGTTCTGTGTAACTCTCTTATTTGGAAAGTTCATGAGGCCAAAACCAGGAATCATTATGGTGTTCATTACTGGTCAAAACACTACTAATGGCTTTCTGGTATTTGTTGGAAAGGATGAAGGCAGGAAAACAAATTACATCCTCTAGTGCAATGTCATCACTCCACTCATTTTGGTTGACTGATCAAGTATTCACCCAGCTTCTCAGACAGATATTGAAGACTGCGCCAGTTCTGTGCTGCTACCCATACCCAAATTGTTAACAAGTTGACATCTAGCTCAAGTACCCCCTAACCACATTGTCACCAATGCAATGTCAGACACACTGTTAGAAAGCTCAGTCCTAGCCCAACTGAAATGACTAATTCACTTTATTAAAATATCTGCCGACAAGGAGATTTTACTCAGAAGTTAAGGAAGCCCTTTGCACATTATTCCTTCTCATTTCTGTTGCTGTACTCAAATCACATCTTGCTTTTTTTAGACAGCCTTCAAACATTAAGTAGTCTTGATCCTAGCCCGGAGCTTTAAGGCAAGAGGAAATAACTGAGCGTAGGAAATGAATGAGGGGCTTGGTAAGGACACAAAAATAGGAGGCTGCTGTAACAACTGATTCATTTTTCTAGAAGGTGAACCAAATGCATCAGATACCTAAGGCTATCTGTAGCTGTATCTCCACTCAGACACCAGCGTAGACCTGACCAGGTTTCTAAGCTGTCAGAACAGATCTGAGCCAGTGGAACTGGAAAACAAACAGGACAGTGTCTGACAGCTCCAGATTGAAAGTTATTTAAGAGTAGCGTGAAAGAAGGATCAAACTTAGTACCCGAGCAGCATTCGTATTTGTCCGTTTTCAACAAATACATCAGGCTTTTCTGTCACTCACTCAGAATTTTTTTTTCATTACTTCAGCATTCACTGTGAAAAAATATGGAATTAATCTCATCTGCCCTCAGTTATTACAAACAAAGCAAGTAGGCTGGTCATCTATGCTCTCCTCTGTCACCGGTAGGATGAAGGAGAGCTTTGACAAGGATCTGTTGAACAAGAACGATTATACCCATTTCCATACGTAGATACTGGTGGAATGACTCGTCCAACGGATATACTGCTCTCTCTATTGGCTGTCATGCAGACTACGAAACTGGTCTGAATTCAGTTTTAACTCTGCTTGGAGCAGGAGGTTGGACTAGTTGACCTCCTGAGGTCTCTTCCAACCTGAATTATTCTATTAATCTATGAACTGGCTAAGGCCAAAGCAACATAAATAGCAAAAGTTATGAGATGAACCCAATTGCATGAATCACGTGTGTAAATCTTTCAGGAGGGCAGGGCAGCTCCTCTGGGTAGTTTGGCCCTCACCTTCCTTAAACCTTGTAAAAAAGCAGTGATTTTTTGCTTTTTTTTCCCCCCTTCTAATGAGACAAAAAGATGAGAATTACCAAATCATTTATACAATGAGAGGTTCAGAGAAAAGGAAACATATCAAAGAGAATACACAAAAAAGAAAGTACAGAAAGACCTCTGTGGAAGCAACTAGACAACATACATGGTACAAGAGGAGAAAAGGAAACCAAGTGGTAAAGGAAAAGTAGAGTCAGGTAAAATAAAAAAATTACCTTAGAAGGGAAGGAGGCACAGCAAAGGATAGGCCATGGTTAACCTAAAGCACATCCAGTTTAAAAAAACACAAGCCATGACCATGATAATGGTAGTCCAGGGTCAAACGAGAGGTTTATTCTGGTAAAGACAAGATTACTCCAGGACTTCAACAATATTTGCTGTGCTCACAGAACACAGAAAATTACCACCCCCAAAAAAATCCCCTACAGCCTAGAAGGAAGCGTAGAAAAGAGTAACATCCATGACCTAAAGCAAAAAAATAATATTCTAAAACATTTTGGTCAACAGTAATAACAGTATTTCAAAACCCGAGACTGATATAAATGCATTTAAAGTTATGTATACCTATTCATAAACTTAACCTTAAAAACCACCTGTCTAATAAACCTTCAATTTGTACTCTACTAAATCCTGTAAATCTTCTATTCAGTACCTCTTTACCAAAAAATTAAGTGAAATTAAGTGATAATATATGTAAATTATACATTTAAAATAATGGGCAATGTAATGAAAGGAATACTCTTCACTTTGTAATCCAGTGGGCTTTTAAATTAACTTTTAATGCTCAGTGGCTGCCAATTAATAACGTGCCTAGATGTTTGACTGTGCTACAACACACAAACTAGAAGAAGGAAAGGAGCAACACAAGGGCACGAAGCCAATGCAGTATGGTGCACAGATGCAGGTTTAGGGGAGCACATGTGGCAGAGCCTGGGTCTGAGAAGCAACGTCGCTCTGTGGTGAACCTTTTCCTGAAATCAGGAGCTTCGAAAACTCTGACACACTGACCCCCTCACTCACTCATTCCTCCCTCATTCCAAGAAAGAGCATATGTAGCTACAGACAGAGCTTATGGTATAGTATCCTCATTTTGGCACATCATGTGCATCACAAATAGTCACGGATGTTTTTTATAATTTTATTTTTAGCAGTGCAAATCAAGAGTTAGCCTGCATCATAAACTGCACATATATTCCACTGAAAAGAATAAAACCATAAAGTTTCACAGTGCAGAACAATGTCTGCAAAGGTCACACGTAGCTTCTTGAGGGGGAAGCACCACGAGGCAGATGTGAAGAGGCCACATGTGGCGTCAATCCTTAGCACAGAATGAATAGAGGTGAAATATTAATGCATTGCAAGAAAAACAAACTTACACTCTAGGAACTAACTAAGAAAGAAAAAGGGGAAACAGACCATTTCTTCACCTGCATAGTGACAAACAGCTTCAGTTTTATCCTGCTATAATATTCTCAATACACATGAACTAAAAGACTTCTATGCTGCAGTGCCCAGCTGCAAGTGTGCCTGAAAACCTAATTTTTTTCCCCTGCCACTTCCTTTTTCTTGCACCAATGTTCTGGTATTCTATTACCTACACTAGTAGCCAGATGTATCTCTATTTAAACTGATCAGCAAGAATATATACATCTCAGATCCCAGCACCCTGCCTTTGACAATGTCCAATAGCAGGTGTCCACGAAAAAACATAAGGGCAAGCATGGAGCAATTTTTTCTGGTATACTCTCCCAATATCTGCTTCCACATAGCACAGAAGTTTACTTAGTACATGAAATGTCAGGATGACTTAACGCAACACATTAGACAAGGTTTCAATACATTTCTCCTATGTCTCAGAGTACCAAGAGTGCACGGTTAAATAACTGACAACGTATCTGTAAAACAGGAAAGCTCACGTGGATACGAAACTAAGAACGAACTGAAAGCTACAAAAAAGATCTCACTAAAAAAAAAAAAAAGCGGGGGACCAAGTCATTCATTCACATTCAGACTGCTAACAGCTCTGGATTGTAGAGTTTTGTTTGTATCATTCTGTAAAGATAAGACAATAAAAAACTTTTATTGTCTTATTGGAATATATTTTTTCATATATAAAGCACCTTCACAAAGAGCCAAGAGGTCAAGTGAGACATCTAAGCACCACATCTCCAGGAGCTGAGCCGGCAACAGCTCTTCCCTAATGGTAGGGTTTGTACCATTTTGCAAGAAACTCATGTGCAGAAATTTATTCCCAGTTTTGTGGTTCAAAAGCCTCGAGGCTTCTCCTATGCAAAAGTTCCCACCCATGGTAAAGTGGGACTGGAATGGTAGACAGACAGACAGACACACACACACACAGAGAATTAAATGACAGCTGAATTAAACAAATGCTTATTCTGGAGACAATGAACACAAAATATGCTGGGGAAAACATACTGCCATGTTACAGCAACACAATCTCTTTAGATTATATGATACTTGTTTTTAAAGTGTCATTTTATATTTTTTCCCCAAAATAAAAAAATGCACTTACAGCTGAAGTAGCCTCCTAAAAGAATCAATTTTGTCTGAATAAAATTGAAGCATGTAAAACACTAATAAAGTGACAGAAACAAACTCTGCTAACATGACCTATTAGAAAGGTTGTACCTGCAGTGATCTGGTCAAAGTGACATAAGCTAAAAAACCCAACTGACGGGAAAAGAAAAAAAAAAAAAATCTAACAACTCAAACCACTAAAATTGTCCATTTATAAATAATTTATAAATAAAAAGAATTGATGCAGTCACATTTTGGGTCTGGATTCTCTAAAGGTAGGCCTCAAATTGTGAAACTGGCCAACATGGGCATTCAGGATTTTAATAATTTTCTATATTAACTTAATGAGCTTCTTTCAATACAATTAGTTAATTTCCTGACAGATAATACTTTACACCTGATTAATTTCAGAGCATTTAAAAGGCAATAGCTCCAAAGGCAAATTAAAAAGAAAAAAAAAAAAAGAGAACAAGGACGCCAAGTCAGTAATCATTTTCAAATTCTAAATTTCTTTCTAATATACTCTTAAACTGGACTCTACATCAATGGCTGTTATCTATTATTTTCATTATTGGAGGACAGCAAGCTCTTATAGAGCCTTAGTCAGGCAGTACCTAAAAGACAAAGGTCTAGAGGTAAGAGAAGCACTGGGTTTGTTTGTTTGTTTGCTTGTTTGTTGGGGGGTGGTATTTATTATATCATGCAAAAATTACCAAGTTATCTTTTTTTTTTTTTTTTTTTTTTTTTCAGCAGACATAATCGTATCTTATCAGATCAGGGCACTTTTATGCTTTCATTACAGAAATTATTGTTAGAAAAGTGGTATCAACTAATGGCACAGTGAAATCAAGCCTAAAATAAGTCATTTTGTGAGGCCAGTTTCCCATGTTGCGAAGTCTTGGATTACACGACTGTGTTATAAGTCACTGAAGTTTTCAAGGTGGCCAAAAGGACATAGACACTCAAATCTTCCAGATGTTCAAGTCCATTCTGCATGGTGCTATGTTCCTTTCAAATAAAGCCTAACAATTTCAAAAGGAAAAATGTTGCTGTTTCCCAAAAAATGAGTGGTTTATGCTTTTTTTGACTTTATAAAGATGTTATTTGCATGAAGATATTAAGAGGTTTCCATGCAATGTGACTGAATGGGTCATATGTAGTTGACCAAAGAAGCATCACTGAAGGATCCATTTCTAGGTGCAAATGGAGAGTTCCCCATCACGTAACAATCAATTGCCCCAGGCTTCACCACATCACACAGGGAGGGGGAAATTCTGCATAAGGAGCCCTCTTCTGAGAAAGAACAACAACAACAACAAACCACCACAAAAACTTCAATGCTCAGATGTTGCCTACTCCCAAAGGGTTTCTAATACGACCAGTAGTACATTGAGCAAAATAGGAAATAGCTAAAAAAAAAAAAACTGCTACTCCCACTTAAAACTGAACACTGATTTAAATCTTTCTGAGAAGGGAATTCAAACTCTATTGTATAAGTGCAGGAATTAAATATATCATTATAAAATGCTCTGTTAATAGTGTTATTTTCAAATAAAAGGTATAATCAAAACTTTTCCTTTACTGGTTTCATTTGAAAAAGAGTAATCCCTTGCTGGCTGTCATATTTAGATTTAGGGACAGGAGGAAGAAAACCCAAAACCTCACTGTAACTCATCATTTAAGTGAGCTAGAACATGGAACTTTGAATGTCTTTAAACCAAAACTGCCTGGAGCAGAAAGTATCACTGCTTAACAGTACCTAAGGAGCTGCTTAACAGGAATTTAGAAGGGATAAATTTAAATATATGCTCATGTGTTAGGCTGTCAAGGTGCTATACCTCAAGAAAGTACTGCATTATACCAGTTCTGCAGAATACTGTTCAAAGATGCCGTAAGTTCAGGTGGCAATATGCAGTAGCAGGCTACTCCAAATATATATACTGTCACATCCTATGATTCTTTGGCATTTCCCATATTTATTGCAAATAGCAGGTGCAATAATCTGCCAGTTTGTAAAGAAATGCATGAATCTCATTTAAGGACTCTGATCAAGGCTCTAAAATGCAAAGTGCCAACACCAAACAAACATGGCACTCAGGGTCTTTGCCTGTGTTTTTAAATACCCGTACCAACTTAATTATCATTATGCTAAAGTTGTGCAATCAAGTTCATTGCACATAAAAAGGCATGACAAAAAGAACAAAGTACAATTGATGAATTCAAGTGAAAAAAAAAATAAAATAAAATAAGGTGCTAGCTAGGAGTTAGGAAGATCATGCATTAAGATGAAAGATGAAACAGATGCAATACACAGCAAAGATCAAAGAGTTCCATCAATTCATTCTGAGAGTCAAAATCCAGCTGAGCATGGGAGCCCTGTCCGCATAATAAGAAAGGTTGACTAAAACATAAGGATTAAACAGATGAGCTGTCTCCAGTGAATGTACGGCACAGGAAGCCCTGCTGAGCCACTTGTAAAGACACTTTGGAATCGTACACCTGCTACTCCACAGTGAAACCTACAGGAAGCCAGCCTGGAAGGGGAAAGAAATCCACTAATGGACTTAACAGCTATCTTTAAGAGAAAAAAGATACAAGAAAACAGCAGCAACAGATTTGCTCTTTCCTCTCCATTTAGTTTATTTACCAAGTATTTCTATCAAAAAAATGACTAAAGAAATTGTTACCACCATCCTGTCATTCTCTTGAAATAAAAGAAAAAAAGCCTAAGTACATACTTAAATGATGAACACAACCATCCATACATACCAAGGTCAGCCTAGGATTCTCAATGAAAGTAGCGTTTGGAATCTCTTTTTGTATTCCAGCACTCATGTTCAATGGCCAGAACTCTAATAACTTCAGTGCTGTAAGATTATGTCCAATAGTGAATAAAATTGATATTATTACTAATACTGATGGCATTTTAAATAGTGTTTTATATAAATCTTCACTTTTCTTGTCTACTGATTAGATAGAGATGGAGATATTTCAACAATCAAAAATGATAAGTAATGATTAGTCTTTTTTCTCTTATTATCATTGGTAATGAGAAACAAAACTAGAAAAAAAGCTGTTAATAACAGGTAAGAAACACTATTCAACTGAATCAATTAACTCCATTAATTCTAGTATTAAAGTAACATCCCTATGGTTTATTTGTCTTTTAGCTATAAGCACAACCCTTACGTAAGAAAAAAAAAAATATTAGCACTAGCACTCACTGCATTACTCAAAGGAGATGAACTGCAGAGGTTTCTAAAAACCTCTGAAAGAATCGGTGTTATATGCTACACCTTCTTGCAAGGTAAAGGAAACACTTGCATCAGAAGATGGCAAATCATAACTTAAAACAATCAGTGAACAAAGCCATTGAATGTTTACATACTTGTAAGTTTCTTAAGGCTTTCCTTTCTGGTAGATGTTCAATTAATTAATGCCAACTGCCTGCTACAGGTGGCTCTTTATTTTTTTAAATGAATGTTACTAACCTGCTTGGCCCATGGATGTTATTTACAATCACATCTTTTATTCTTGTTTTAGTTGACAGGACAATCTCTTCAAGGATCTGGGCAGAGCTGATATATTTGACTTTCAGGTTATCTACTGCCTGCAGATACAAGCACTTTGATTGTTTACAATGCAGGAGTAATTGGTAACCGTTAAATAACTCCAGAGAGTGATTTAAGAGTCCTTCACCTACTGCATGAAAGTAAGGCTTCATCCCACAGCCCCTAATCTGGCTAAATTCTTAAAGATTTCACCACAAAAACAGGATATCAAAAAATTAGCAAATGCAATGATAATTTAAATCATCAATCACATGCAAGCATTGTATTAAGTTTTAATTATTTAAGATGAATGTATATTTCAAAGTGGAAAGTAAAATAAGAAACAAGCATTTTCAAATCTCTCATTACATTTCCAAAATTAGTTGCAAATCACTGAACTTGCACAGGACAGTTTTAAGCAGAATTTCTACAGTGTTTCTTTCAGCACACCAAGCCAAAATGAGAACAGCAAAACAAAATTCAGCAAGTATTCCTATGAAGCATTTTATGTGCTCCTTCATTGGTAATACGTTACTTCCTGATTGCATATGTTCAAGCTGTGGCTAATATTTAAAATAACTTTTCGAAACATTTGCCTAGCCTTGAGCAGTCAAATAGAATTACTCTGCTATAAACAAATCAGGCTAATTTTCCATTTCAGCAAAAAGTCACAGAGCGCATTTTAACTTTTATTTTCTGACACCATTTTATGGCCACTGAACTTTACTGCTTCACAAAATGGTGCAGAAGCACAAAACTGTTATGAACACACTGACTGCTGACAGAACTCCTCTGAACTTAGTTAGCATTTTGTACTGGAAAACAGTAATGAAATACATCACTGAAGATATTATACACTGCCAGACATTACTGTAATGGACAGAGTCCAAATCAGATGT
Organism: Pterocles gutturalis; assembly: GCF_000699245.1. NCBI lineage: Eukaryota > Metazoa > Chordata > Aves > Pterocliformes > Pteroclidae > Pterocles > Pterocles gutturalis. The sequence continues at coordinate 69,387 of NW_010147164.1, read as the reverse complement.
TAAAGCACACCGCAGGAGGCCACCCGGTTAGTACTGCAGGGAGCTCACCATGCCCATGTTCTCCACAGAGCCTACGTTCACCACTGTTTAAGGAGCAAGGCTGAGGCATGCAGTAGGACACGGGGTATCCCCGCTCCTTCTCTGCCACTGCAGTTCCTTTGGGGAGCGCTACACTGAGACTTCTCCACTGCTTCTATACAAAAGTAATTTGGGTCCTAAAGGGCTGAACGGCGGCTCCCCACCAGTGCAGCACCTGCTCATGGACCAAAGGAGGCTCTAGTGGCAGAACACACATGGTCATGCCAGCGCTGTGGCTGCTCTAAGGACTCACAGATCCTCTCCAGCCCCTTGCAAGTCTAACTGCAGCCTCTCAATCCCACTTGGACAGAGTTCTCTTTTCAAGAAGAAGAAGAAGAAAACCTATGGAAAACTTAGATTGCTCCTAAATCTTTAACAATGCCAATTACCTGCCCTCTTGGGGCATAAACATGCTTGTTAGCACACTGTAAATCAGTCAAGAGGAAGCCCAACATTTTACAATTTACAGCTGACAGTGAATGACACCAGGACTCCTGCAAATCCCAGGTGCCTGTCCCGCAAAAATCACATAAGAAATGTAAGCAGAGACTGAGCCAACTGCTCTTCCAAATGACCTGGTGGATTCACCATTACTAAAACTTTACACCTCATAGGAAAATCACACAATACCTTCTGACCAAATCACAACCATTTTCACAGACATGTTTCAAAGACATTTCTCTTGAGAGAGATGTGCCACCTCGAAAAATTTCAACCTGTTTCCCCAGCTGTTTCGGTACTACTGCTGTCATTTAAAAGGTCATAGAATCATAGAATGGCCTGGGTTGAAAAGGACCTTAAAAGATCATCTGGTTTCAAACCCCTGCTGTGGGCAGGGTTGCCAACCACCAGAGCAGGCTGCCCAGGGCCCCATCCAGCCTGGCCCTGAATGCCTCCAGGGATGGGGCATCCACAGCTTCTCTGGGCAACCTGTTCCAGTGCCTTACCACCCTCCGTGTGAAAAATTTCTGCCTAATATCTAACCTAAATCTCCCCTCTCTTAGTTTAAAACTAAATTAAAATTTAATTTTAAATTTAAATTCCCCCTCGTCCTGTCACTATCAACCCCTGTAAACAGTCGCTCCCCCTCCTGTTTATAGGCTCCCTTCAAGTACTGGAAGGCCGCAGTGAGGTCTCCCTGGAGCCTTCTCTTCTCCAAGCTGAACAAGCCCAGTTCCCTCAGCTGTGAATGGTCATAGACATTCTTTTTTATAATGAATGCATTATTTTACTTTCTCTTCCTTCAAATACCACTAGACAGTTTTAGATACACTCTTGAAATAAGTTTTGCACTGAAAGTATACATAGAAAATTTTAGAGCAGTATGTGAACAGTTCAGAAGCTCACAATAAGTCAAATGCAGAAATTGGCTCTATGGTTATTTTAACCGTTAAGCTCTGTGCAAGTTCTACAGTGGGATGTGTGTACTCGGTTGTTTGTTTCCCTTTTTATTTGAATACTATATTATCAGCTGTCACTATCTGTTGTTCTACAATAACTTTTTCTTTCCAACACATATGTATATAGATTCATGAGAAGTGAAACAATATATTATCTAATTCTTTCAAGTGAAAAGTGACAAAAAAATTCCTTTGAAGTTTCATGGTTCACCTAGGATTTAAAAAAAAAAATAAACTGAACATACTTTTAAGAATGCTAAACAAACAAAAAAAAAAGCCCTTGGACTTAATTCTGAAACATTTCTTCTGTGTATTTGGCCTCAAATCAGACTTCGTTTTGGCTTGACAGAAAATCAAAACTGTGATTAATGTACAATTTTTTTTAGGGAGGCAGGACTAAAATTTTCCAAGGAATACTGACACATCGTATGTGCAAGAGACACACCACTAGTTAGTTTTGTGTACTACTCCTGTTTGTCTCTGTAAACTTAGTTTGCTAGATCTCATTTCCTATACTAAAAACATTTTTCTTTGTATTTCTTAACAGAGAAGATCACAGAATAAATTAAATGCAAAATACAGTGCCATTTCAGGGACTATAGCTATCAATGTAATCTTTTTTCTTTGCTGCTCTATCTTCCAGTTTGTTTGAAAGTGTTACCTCCATCATACGCTAAACTTAGTTTTCTACTATACACCAATCAGGAAAACATATTTTAAAAAAAAAAAAAAAAAAAAAAAGTAGTAAAATTGACACGAGGTTGTTGAATGAGAGGTGAGTTTTACAGTCATATCACACACAGACAACCCTGCCTATATGAAAGGGTCCATAAACAGGTTTTGTTTTGTTTAAAGATAAAATGTAAAACCACATGCAAATTGTAGATGCTGTTATACCCGGCATGAAATCTGTTGTTATAATTTGCTTTGATACAATATAATGAATAATCTAACTCCATGTCAAATTCAAATATTAGGTCTCAACTTGAAATCTCACTATCTGTACAGATTCATTTAAAGAGTGGAAAAGGTGTGAGAACAAGGGTAAAGGAGTTTGACCTACAGTTTGTATCTCCAGCAAAGGAGATAACAGCCTGAGATGCAAATGAAAATGAACAAAAAAAAAAGCCCTGAAGAAATTTATTTCCATTTAGGTTCAAAATAAATGCCCCTACACAAAACCTGACAATAGTTCCTCAGTCTTTCAGGTTCAGCTTCCACTGATCAAGATAGCACTGCAATATTCACTCGTACATGATCATGCATACCTAAATCTGTAGAAAAATTTAAAGTCTTAAAGAGTTCAGAGTCTGAGCTCTTCAAAATGGATTACTAGCATTTCTGCAAGTAATTTCAGACACCAGATGCTATAAATACATTTAAACTTGCCTCACTTCAGCAATGATCATGCATTTACTGTAGTTCTCATTATATCAGAAATGCTTCAGCTTCATCAGAAACAGATTAATTCATTAATTTCTTTATTAATTCAAAATATTTTTTTTCAATTTTTTATAAGCCCCAAGGTTCTCTCAGCAATATCGGCTCTTTCTCTGTTCCATAAAATTGTAATCAATCTCTATTATTGTCATGAAAATGGTATTTGTCACTTTGCTGAGAAAAAAATAATCAATACATCTTACAGGGCAGAACAGGCATTTAATGCAGTGAATTGATGCCTGTTAGAGAAATTTAGCTTGCCAGCAGTTTGAGACAAGCTAATAGAAAACCAGAAAATTCACTGAAGGTTAACAGATGAATATACAGACATGCCACAAAAATTAATATTTGGGCATTTTGTATAGCCTGTCATTTCATATGCTGGAGAAAAAATAGATTTAGACAAGCAAAGCCCTAAGGAATTCCTTTTGGTTTTTAAAAGGCAAAAGCCAAAAGCATGTAAAAAAATAAATTCTTCACTGTATTATTTTTATGTTTATATATGTTTCTGAAAAATAAGTATTCTGAAACAATTTTCCTTTTAGATATTTTGATTCAGACATGATACCAAATATGAAAACACTGCTGAGTGATAAAATAGTGCAAAGTCTCTGAGGCAATACAGAACCCCTGATCCTTTGGAGAACACAGCATTATAAAAACAAACCAGAGTGTTGCTTCAAAAACTAGTACATAATCTGCACAATGTCATTGCTCAGAAAGTTATTCTGAATCAAGAAAAAAAAAACAAGTAAAAATGTCCATAACCAATATCTAGAAAGAAATCCAGTCATACTTTTCATGACAAACACAATATCCTCAAAAGAGCTGCTAGAATTATTTGAACCTTATTAATAAAAAGTTACACTTTAGGAATGCAATCTTCCCTTCTGTCTGCTGCCATCTGCAGAAGCTGTCAAAACACTCCTCCTTCCAATTATGCGCTTTCTGTCTTTCACTTGCTGTACGATAAGCCTATAATCTATTTAATTCCCTTGTTTGGTTGGTTTAATAAACAATGCTTTTAAGTTACAGAGCTTGACAAACCCAGCATCCACAACAAGCAAATTTCAGTTATCCATCCCTCCAGGAGAGCATCAGCACCACTGACCGGAGACATTACACTGGCCACAGCAGGAGGAAACACAGGACACCCAGTTTTGGACTTTTGTTGCAAGGCTACCACTTTCTAAATTCCTTTCTTCCTAAGAAATCCCCCTAATTCTGGGTTGGATATAAATGGGACACCATCTTCAGGGACCTGCCTGCAGCTCCCACCAAGCTCTAACATCATGAATTTTAAAACCTAAGGTACCCATGAGGCCACAGAGGAGCAAATGTGTCACTAAACACCTAAGGCGGCAAACAGCAGATCGTTCATGGTGAAACACAATCATGCTCTAATTCCAGAGACTGAGTAAACGAGCCTCGAGTATGAGTGCTGTTTGGAGAAGAGGAACAGTTTTTTCATCATGTGCAAAATAGCCATCTTGGGCAAAAGGAAGGGATGCTAAAGATGTTGACAATTTTACATTGCTTCTGAACAGTCCACCCGTGTTCAAACATAAGATAACAGAAGTGACAAAATTTAACACCTCCTTGTCCATAAAACTGAAATAAGATCAGGCAACAAAGTCTATAATAAGGTGGACATTGTGGGAAAAATCTTTATCTCCTACTGCCTTCACCATTCTGTCATGGATTTAAAAATACCCCTGTAAATTAGCAGTCTCCCCTGCCACTACTGAAATCCTTTGTGACGGCAGCAGTGCTAACACTGAACCACTTTGTAGTCATCATAAATTCGCTGTAGGTAGTGGAGGATTGTTAGCATTACTGATGTTCTCCAAAAATAGGGCACTTAATCTAATTTTGTCCTAATTTGTAAAAATATTTGACCTTCAGCCTGACAAAATTCAGGCCGAGTTTCCACCACAGAAAAATTTAAGCTAAACAATAAAAGGAAAATAAACATCTATTGAAACATTACCACTGACAATTTCACAAGCCTAGTAGAAGGCAAACAGCAACATTATTTGCAAGAATTCTGCACTCTTAAGAAAAAAAAAAAAGCTGTCATACTCCATATGAATTTGGCAACATTAACACAGGGGTCCCCAAAAGTCAACTATATGGCTTTTATTTCACAACTGAGTTGCAGCTGCTATTATACATTATAGGATCATGCAGCTGGTGGGAATGACAAGAAGTCACTGTTGCATGACACTGTCAGCATTTATACTTACGCTTTGCATGAGTGCAAACATTTGTAATTCACCCTAGGAAAGTTAAAGGGTTCTTAGAAAAGACGACAGAGTGATAGTAGAGCTAGTTCAAAATGGGAGATGTTCCGATGTATACTGTCAAGTCTGATGCATCAGAGATGCACATGTGGTGAGCAAATGAATACACATATTATGCCCTGGAAGTTACATATGTATTTCTGTCAGAAGTGCAAAGCACAGTTTGGCGTAAATTCAAGTCCTTACAAATTTACCAGCACTGGAAGCACTTGCAACATCATTAACTCCATATGAATTGAAACACTGAATCTGTTTCATGATCAGTTGTGAAGCATAAACTCAGTATTAAGCATGGATATTTTTGTAATCGGTATGGTGGACCCTGAGGGGAATATTCCCATTGATTTTTCCTTGGGCTTTCTAAGATAACTTGTACAAGACTGATGATGAATTTGAATAGGTTTGAAAGCACAATCCCACTGAGGAAAAGGGTAAAAGGTATTTCCCAATTAAACTCTTTCAGATTAGTTTACTGACAAAGCGACATAGATTTGAACCCACAGTATATATTAAAACTAGATGAGCTTTTACTGAATACGGTAAATTTTCAGATGTTTTTTCTTAATTTCATAGACATTTTTCAGTCATGTCCATATGACCAGACAGAAATTCTGTTCTACTCTCATAACAGACTAATGAGTAACAGCACTGGCAAAGCAATGCTTTCCTTCAATTCTCCCCAGTAATCAAGTGAGCACTAAACCACAAAAACATTTCTAGCACTTTTTATTAATGCAAATATCATCTGTAGGAATTATGATTTACTTTAAAGTTTTCTTCTTCATTCTTTAAACACAACCTTAATGTAGTCTCTTTCCTCTGAAATATGAAACACTGTCAGCGTCTATGTGAACATTTTTTCCAATAAGACTCAATAAAATTATGATGTAAGGGCATGATCCTACATCCACTGAAGTTAATAAAAAGTGTACACCAGCATAAATAGCACAGGAAGAAAGGCTAAAAAAAAAATTAAAATGCAGCCAAAGCAGAGGACTTTCCACCTAACATCTGGCCTCGCTCACCACAAGTGCCAGTCATGACCATTAAATAAAGGACGACTTACAAAATGCCTCCAGCTTCATTCCTTGTGCAACTACAATGTCCATTAGCATCAGCAAATATATTTTTCTTCCGATGGAAAAGGGTTTTTCAAAAATACCAGGTAGGTATCATCTTGATTGCTCAAATAATAACTGTTAACTACCAAATAAATACTAGTTGAGTTTGGATTTTGATTTCTATTATGTAATAGAATGCTTTATATACCATACAACTTTTCTCCTGAATCATCTCATTCCCCTCCCTTCATATTTGCAAATGAACCTGAGTAGACAAGGGTTCATACAGTATCAAATCAAAACCCACGACCAATATAAACAATTTTTAATTCCTTTTCAAAATCTTACCTTCATTTCTAAGAACAACTATGATAGGTACTTTGCATAAGATGCCCTTTAAAAACTAGATAATTTAGTTTTGAGAAAAGCCTTTGAATGGCTTTCCTCATTTAGGATCCATTTCTATTCTCTTTTTTTTGTCTTTTTGTTAAGCATTACCTTAAAGCTGCTTACAGAATAACAGCAAAGAAAAGGTGGTCAGATGTACCTACAGCTAGGAGCAGTTACGGCAGCAGTGACAAGCTCTAGAAAATGATAAGTTGTCCTAGTTCTGTTTTGCTTCCCCCTACAAAGTGTGCTAACACTTCTCATTTGGTGTTGTCTGTTCAGTTAAGCAACTTGAAGTCAAAGGGTCCTGAAAGTTGTCTGTCTGCTGCATATATAATGACATAGACCAGAATTTTATGCATTTTGAGTTTCAAGGAAAACACCTGCACTGACTAGTTAGAAATGAAGAAAGGCATTTGACAGCAGCCAAAATGGGCTAGGCAACGCTCCCTTCTCCTCCCTAAGCTTCTCTTCTTGTCTTCACTTAAAGCCTTCAAAAGATGTTTTTTTGCCAAGTCCAGGCCTCTCTTTTCCTCGTGCTGTCCTGCTCTGCTCCCCCCTAGCTCAAAGGCAAGTCAAGGAAAGGGACGGCCTCCACACACACCAGCAGAAGGAGACAACCACCACCTCTGAGCAGAAGAGACAAACTCCAGAGAGTTAATCTGCTGCCTCGTGTCCACCCAGAGGGATTTGTCAGTAGGATCTCAGCTCCTCCCAGAGCACAGCTGGCCACTGGCCATAAGAGATAATATCTTGCAATTTGTCACCTCTTTCACTTTCCCAGGAAAGTGATTTCAGATCTTAAATAGTTCCTGGGGTGCCAGATAAAACCACAACTTTGTAAACTTCTTTGACAAAACTTTTGCTTTGCATGTTACTGAGAAAAAGTTGAAGTTAGTTTTGGTGCTATACAACAATAAAAGCTGTTATAAGCCATTTAGTCTACTGAAATGTATGAAAAATACCCCATATCCTTGAATTGCAAATCTTCTGCAAATTTAAATCTGAGAAAAAAAAAAAAGGTGCAATTAAATCAAGTTATCAATGAACTTTAATCTGCATATCTTGGGAATTTTTTTAATGTATATGTATACACACAAGCTACCTGAAGTAAGGTCAAAAATAAGTAAATGAAACTTCTCTAATGATTTCCACTGACACTATTATACTGATTTTCATGAGCCTGTAGAATAAGGGAGAATGGACCCAAGAGTCAAAAATTAAAGCTAATTGAGTATTTAGCCTGAAGGCCAACAACTTTGGTGGCCATCTGCCACAGTAGCTGGTGGGGTTTGACACGTTGTGCAGCTGCATTGGTTTGACTGCCAACTGTGGACACCAGAGAAGCTGAAGTACAAGCGAAATGCTTAACACCCAGAGACATTGGCACTGATTTTACTAAGCAAATCTTCCAACAAGTCAACTGCAGAACATCTTGAAACAGCTCAAGGCTAGTTCGTACTGCACTTGGACAAGGTGCTGCTCTAACAGCAGCATTACATCTGGCTTAACTCAGAGATGTTTTGGACATTATCAATGCTACCCTGGGGTAAATCAAAGTTTTAGTTAACCTAAGATGCCAAGTTATAGTTCATATAAGATTTAATGATAGTACATGTCTTCAGATCATCCAGAATGCATCAGACCAATCTGATCCTAAACCTAGAGATGATCAAAATACCTTGCCATGGAATTAAGGCTAAGAATTTATATCAGAAATAAAAATGTATACATAGGTTCTTAACAGAGAAGTAGTTAGTCCAGAACCATTAACCTAAGAAGTTCAGAAAAAAATGCAAGGCAAACAAAGAGCCATGAGCAGGTTAAACATGGAAATACATAAGTAAGATGGTAAGATGCCCAAAAAGCCTTAACTTTGGACCATTTGTCTATCCTAATGAAAAAGAAAATACATGGAAAAAAACAGAGTCAATTTGCTATTCAAGTTTTAGCATCATGAATGCTGAAATTTTTTTAAACACAATCATATTATACTTACAGGGCATTGTGACTGGGCAGAATCAAGACTGTTTAGATGTTGTAATTGTAGATTCCTGTATTCTACTCGTAACACTTTTTTGAAGCAGAACTTCAAATCTGAATGCATCACATGTTCTGTGCCTCTGCATCTCTTGAAAATTCCCAACATGAATTCTACATTGAAAAGTTGACTGTTCTGCTCCACAACGGCATCAGTTCACCAGAAAATGTTTTTAAAATAATGTCTTGAAACACTGTGAACAGAAAGATTCTCGATAATTTTCAAACTGAATTAAAATTCTAGTGAAGCAGGCAAATACAAGATTAAATCACAGCATTAACTTCCTTCATTTTTCTGAACACTGGAAATGCTTTTCCATTTCTGTGTGGATTTACTCAATTTGAAGAGCTGAAGGATGCCAAAAATTATATGTAGTGTGTGAGAATGGAGTGCTGTACTTGCACTATACCTACCTTGTCAGTTCTTAATACTATTATCCTACTAAATATGACATTATACTATTTTTTTTTCTTTTAAAAGAAACCTAAACATAGTATCAGAAACTTAACAGCTAGTCTCTTTGGTGTTTTTTAAAAGCCTATCAATCTGTGTCTCAATCATCACGCAGCTGCTTCTTTCTTAGCTGCAATGTAGGCAAAAGTTGTTTAATTCAGTTTGACTCCTCACTACCTGCAAGAAGCCCATATGAGGGACTTTCGTGTTTGTTTCATTAATACTAGCACCAGGCAAGGGACAAGGTAGTTGTCAGAAGCTCAAGGAGAGTGCTGTCCTGTGAGCTGTTCTCAGTGAGGCTCTGCTTTAACAGGGAAAGCAAGAGAAAGATCAAGTAAATGGCAGAGACCAATTAGTCAATGCAGCCTGTCAGAGCAGGTTCCCTAGCACTGGGAACCAAGAAGCTGTTTCACCACACACCCAGCTGCAGAAACAGAAGGTGGAAAAAAAAAAAGTATATATGGGCAAAGTAAAGTAAAACCTAAATGGCATTTCCCACATAAAGAAAATAAAGGGAAGGAAACTACCTTTTGTATAAAGTTATTGAAAAAAAACCATAACAAAAGAAAAGCACTAACCACCAAGCTGGGATCTGATTAAGACCCTGAAACTATGATACTGGGATTATGTGGAATATGAAGAAGACAATGAAGAAAATAGTGTATTTGGAAAAATATCAGTGCCAAGTACAGCACTGATGTATTTGTCCAACTTTCCTACATAGTGATCTTATCACTTTGCTCTATGTGCCAAAAAAAGCTGGAAAAACAGTACTCTAAATGTGAAAAGTGGCTGCAGCAAAATCCTGCACATAATGTCTTCTCACAGGAAACTTGCTTAAACTAGGGAAGACAAGCATTTTAAGACTGGGGAAATCATAGCAGGAGGTGGTGGCTGGGAAACAATGCTAAAAAAAAAACCCAAACCAAACATAACAGTGTGTGTGTGCGTCTACCAAAGCAGTGGTTTTGAAAAGGAAGAGGAAAAACCTCAAACCCACCTCTGAACCAGTGCTAGCACCCCAGTAAAGCTAGGGTAAAGATATACTCAGATATTTAAGAACTCTACAAGAGGAGACTTTATATCTGTGTGTAGCATACATTAGGCAAATAATAAAATTAGGCAAATATGCCCAATTTTTTCTTTTTTTAACCACTGAGGGCAAAAAAGACAATACTGACTTGAGCTCACCAGGAGTAAACACTTTAATTTAAAGAACTAACTTCTATACAACAGTTCTTGGAAGAGATGTAAGTCATTTCAAAGGGAAAAAATATACTTCACTAAATTAAAGAACAAAGAATGGGTCTGAGTAACTACTAGAACAATTGGTGATTCCTCTTTGCAATAATGTCTGGAAGAAACTCTCTGCTTTTCTATGCCCAGTCAGACCAAAAGTTGTCTTTCTCTGAAAAGTTATTAAAATTTGCTGGACTTAAACCATCCTTCCCCGATCTCCTTATAAAGCCAGTTTTAATCTTGCTTTAACTGTATGAACCAACAGCTTACTGTTGTTACAGTGCATATAGCAATGGCACATGACTGAGAAAACACAACACTGTTCTCCCTCTATTTGCCTGGTTCTGATCTGCGAAGTAACAAATAAGGTGACACTGTGGATGGAGAATAAACACTGAAACTAAGCTCATTTCTTAAGAAGTTATTAAAAGAGTATAAAGGTAGAACACACAGACATGTGTTTTGTTTATAAACAAAAACCATCTTAAAATGCTCCCTCCATGTATTCCCCTGCCTACATATTCCCTGTTCCTCACCTATATATATTCCCCACAGTGACATTCTCCATTTCCAATTCTGCTCAATGGAAATAATTTGAATAGGGAGTGACGTTGAGGTCATAATTTGAATAGGGACTGACTTCGAGGTCTTCCAGATTTAGCATAAAATAGGAAAACAGATTCCAAGCACTCTGACTCATTCAAGCATCAGTAACAGTTGCAAGTGATGGGGAAAGGGAAATTATGTCAAAGTTGGAAAAAAAAAATCAACTTCAAAAGCTTGAAGCTGTCGTTCAAGTCATGCTAAATACATTATGTGATAGTAACCATTTTTACACAGTTTCAAAGGCTTGGCTTTATTAGGCACTTTAGTGATTAAAAAAGTTAGCCTTTTAGGGCCCTAAATGGGTTGAAAAACAAGCTATACTATTTCACATAAGTATGTGAAGTTAAAAGAGAAAGAGCATCTTACATCCATGGCTGTGTCTAAAATTAATTTAAACATCAAATAGATGCAAAAAACCATACACATACATATTTAAACCACTTTTTCGAAATATCAGGACATCTGCCTTGTAGGAGTTATTGCTCTTGGTGAAAATACTTACAGCAGAACAGGGACTTCTGATAATTAGTCGAGTCAAAACAAGCCTAAGTATTGAAAACAACAGAAAATAAAACCCTTTCTTACTTCTGCCTTCTATATTTTGGGTTGTTTTTGTTCTCAAACAACAAGGCATTCCCATGGTGGTACCCTGTAAAGCTGAAATCTCTCCTGTGACTTTGAATCATAATATCACAAACACATTAATAAAGTTATTTCTGACTCAAAAATTTACCTAAGTTAACTATAGAAATGTAAAGATTGTATCTCTCATGATTAATATAAATCTAAAAGACACAAGCAGGCTACAAGCATGCACCAGAAGTGCTACCACCCATGATTAACCGAGTAGAAATTAGAATTCTCACACGATGCTTCACTGCACACTTGCAAGAAATAATACCAAATAATTCAATAAAGCAGTAATTAAAAACCTGCCTCAATTCTCCTGGTACTGTGGCAATCATGCTCCCACAACCTCGCAGCTGAGCACAGAGAACTCAGCTGCCTGCACTGCACTGCAAGGAAACAATCCACCCACCACTGACTCCTGCTGTTTCATAGGGGATCCAATTACTGATATCATTCTGACACTAGAGATTAGCTGATTGCCAGTTCAGTGTGCTTACAAAATCTTATGTGTCACAGGAGGCCCTTTACTTGTTTCTGTAAGACAAACAGTGTTTTTTCTAAATCTATTAAAAACCCACTAGAATATATTCTCTCTCATGTGTAGCACTTCAGCCCCATCCTGTTGGACTCACAGCAAATTCCCCCTTTAAAATTGCTGTAGAACTAATGTGTGGTGACAGCAATGGCACAAATACACTTTTAATTGTGCTTTTCAAAGAAGAGAATTAAGAGAAGCAGGAGCCACATATGCCAATATTTCAGTACTCAGAAAGACCACGGTCTATTTGATGTCCGAGACCACAATCAAAATTCTTCCTAATTAAAAAATAGTGACAGAACTTTGCATTGATCTTTTTCCAAATCTAAGAGCACATTGTAACAAACATTTGTGAAAAACAGTGGTTTCATTTCTGTTAGAGAGTGATTTTCTAATTTCCAATGCTGTAAATGGCGTAATATCTGTCAGTTAAATTCTGTTATCATTCAATGAAAATACATCAGTGGGGCTCCATTATTTTCCCATTCCAGCTGTTGAACCGAAACAAAAAGAAGAAATGGAAAGACAAACTACAAGTAGTGCAAATTAATATCTAAGCATGAAAGGTCAGATGCTAAGAAAAACAGGGAAGAAAGACAATGATGAGCAAGAAATGTTTCTATTTTCTCCCCACCAAGACTGGTATACTTACAGGCAGACATTCTAACGACTCTGCTGATTATTCAAGTGTCTAGACTGTATCTACATATGAGATACCAAGAATATGCTCTTTAATGCTCCGATGAACTTTACCATCCATTTCAGAAAACAATGTCTTCATCTGCTGCAACCAGACACATTCTATTACTTTGAATAGCATAGGATTTTACTGTAAATAATACCTTCTCCAGAGAACAAAAGTTTAAACTGATGGGGGAAGTGAGGTAATGCCACGTAGACTCAGAATAAAAGGGGCTTTATTTTTTTATGCTCCTACATAAAAAAAAAAACCCCAAAAAACAGAAGGGTATTTTTCAACCCTCATTTGGATTAATTTCATCAAATCTTCCTTAAACAAAAATGGAACTTAAGCCATAAGTTTCTGAGGTTAAATTTTACACAATGAAAATATGTAAATTTTGTTTCAAATTATTAGCAAAAAAAATTATTCACAACATATGAACAAAGAACACTGTCAAACAACACAAAACCAGGGTTTAAATAGTATTAAACAGACATGCTGCAATTCCACGAGTCAAATCCTAATCTTTTTCGGATTTAAGTATTCTCTTAACAGCTTTCTTGGGAAAAGAAAGGTATCAAAACCTGCCAGTGAAACGTATACTAAAGCTTTATCTTATACCCTAACAAGAGTAAAATAAGACATACAATCATAAAACAGTCTAGGGTAAAGTAGCTGTTTTCATTTCAGAGTTTCTAACCTGACTGGGTCCTAAGCACAGCATAAAATGACCTGGGCTAGGGAGGGTGGGTATGGATGTCAGGAGGCCATCTCACCCACCCTTGTGCCCCCAAACAGGATCACTAACCCAGCTCTGGCAGATGTTTGCCTAACTCATTCCCAGTATCTCCAATAGAGACACTGCAGCACCTCCAGTCAATCAGCTGCTGTCCTTCACTAACCCTACCTTTACAAAAGTTTCTCTAATGTATAATTTAAATCTCCCTCACTACATTTTAAGTGCTTTATTATTCTTGTCCTGTTCCCCTTAGACAAAAAGGACAGTTTACTACTTTACTCTTTGCACCAATCTTTCTGCATTTGAAGCTAAGCCTTAAATCTTTTCTTCAACAGAAAAATTCTTTCAAATTGTGGGTTTTGTGCAAGTTTCCTTGACTGCTGATCCTCCTGGTTGATTTCATTCTGACTTGCATGAAAGTCATGGACCAATGAAAGGAGTACGATATTCAACTGTAAACACACTGTTAACTTCCACAGCATGGTCCTCTTCACTGCCAACATACACAAATGGCACTTGTCTACTGCACTTAACACTTACTGAGTGCTGCTGTTTTTAAACAAAAACTGTCCCTCAGCAGTTTGTACTAACAAAACTGTGGAATGGGCAATAAAACCAAATATCTGCGTAACCTAAAATCACTTGAGCAAAACAAAACAAAACAAAACAAAACACCCAAACCCAAACCTCATTAATTTAAATTTCGCCCTCTATTTTGTGCTCTGACTTACTCTTGCATTATATCACCTATCCAAGGCATGTTGTTTCTAAAGTGTATTGTTTCATTAGCTGAGTACTTAGTAGGCTGACAGACATTTCTCATACACTCAGTTTAAGTTGTTATTCAAGAACAGGGGGCACAAAAATAAACATAATGGGTTCATACACCTGAACAAAGTTACTTCAATTAAACAAGAAATAGATGGAACTGCAATGTATTATGAAGATAACTGGTTCCTTTTGAAAGAGGTGCCAGTGACAGTGAGCTGTAAGCAATTGGGATGTACTAGATCAGAAGGTTCCCCTCACTCCTCATATCTCACATGGGTTCGGTATCATCGCTTCCCTGGCTCTTGTTAAACATTACCAGCCAAATTTGCTAGCCAGTGTCCCCAAGGCAGGGCTGCTGGAGCATTGAATCTACATCATCAAAATAAAAGTGATGATATTACATGTTAAGCATAGGTGATTCCTTATTGAGTGTTAATTTTAAATGACACCATTTAATTATGTCATCCACCATTAATGAAACAATGAGCCTCTGACAATGTACCCTTCACCAATTCAAAGTCTATCACTAGTGATTAGCAACAGTGATTATTTTTTCACTGAAGCAATACCATTCTCTCTTCCGACACTCACCCCATATCCTATTGCCAGTGCTGTGACATTAGCAGAGCATGAGCATCCCTGCACATTGTTCCTTCCTAGTGAAAGCTACCCAGGAACCTTAAGCAGATGTACTACAAAATACTAATGTATGTATGAGATAACACATTCCAAGCAGGTTTGCAATTCTGTGGCACTAAACATTTCCAACCACTTATCAACTGTAGAGTTGCTATTTGCATTTTGTACTCTATAGTTGAAAGCATTACAGCTGCCTGTGGCAACAAAGGAAATGCAAAACTTGCTGGAAGAAAATAAATAAAATAAAACTATTTCCTATGGGACAATTCAAAGTCTCACCTCATCATCCTGAGACATCAGGGATTGTGTTGCCTCTGTTTTTTATTAATAATGGAGAAACAGTCTTTCAACCACTCTTTCTGAAGAGGAGCTTTTTCTCTGGAGGCGATGCGAGTTGTGTGATTACCTCACTCATCTGGAGTCAAAGGCTAAAAACTGATAGAGGTTCTCACTATCAACTCGCCTGTAATTTGGCACCCAGAGAAGCGGTAATAAATGGGTGTTTATCTACTCAATGGGGAATTTCATTTCACTCTCCACCCCCAAAGTTATTACCTGCACAATAGGAACAAGCAACGGAAATTTACAACATAATAAACTATTACAGGCTTACTGCCTAAACTGCATCTCAAAATAATTTCCTGTACCGGAAGCTATAAGCAAACTTTAATCCACAACATGAGAAGAGAACTTTGTTGATACGATGAAACAAATGGTATTTGAACCTCCTAAGGGCAGAGAAACATTTTATACTCCAGATAAACAGTTTCTGCTGTTCTCAGTATTGTTTTCCTTGGTGAAAAAACATTAAATATTCCTCATTTTTTTCTTAGAAAACATTCAAATAAAAGAGTATCATTAAATCAAAATTGGATAAGAGTCTTTCTGCCTAACTGAAAGTTGAAATACATTTTCTATTGTGTTGAAAAAAGCTCATGTGCTCAACAGGGCAACTAATATAAAAATATTGTTCAATTTACTTGGTTTAACATTTACGCTAATGCTTGGAAAGCATATTGCCATTAAGAAAAGGAACAACACTTTTATCATAATATCGAGTTAAAACATGCACAGTAACTTACTCTGAATAATAAAAGTTATTTTTCTAGAGATGACAGATTACTAGACAAGAAATGAAAATATTTGTGAATCAAAGAATACTGAATGGCACACAGTAAAATGTCATATTTTTATTCAGTTTTTTGTGAAATGGATTGTGGTACCATCTTACAACTGGAAAAACTAGCACAGCTTCAAGCAATACATCTCCATTGCCTTAATCTTAACAACCTCGTTTCTAATCAATGTTATATTTCTTCAAGTATGAAAAACATAATCTTTTTTTTTCCTTTTTTTTTTTTTTTTTACATACTTTGGGGGTATTTAAGAATAGAAAACTAACATTATCTAGTCCATTACTGATATCATTGAAGTAGCTGTGTAGTCATCCTGTGATCCTATGCAAGAAAACACAGCAAGAAAAGCAGGTAGTCATTAAGGAAGCAACAGAAGCCATTGACATAAATCGCTCTACAGCAAGTCAAAAGAATATAAGGAGAAGAGATGTTTGAAGCTTATGCTTCTTTGTATTTTAAGCCTTGAACGTATTACCTGCCCAAAACTTGGGAAAGAGACCGCAAGGTAACTCCTGTTTAAATTTCAGTGAACAAGTCAGTAGTTTTGTGTTTTCTAAAAATAATTCATTTATTTTAAGTAGCTAATTTGGTATCTCTGCTGTTCCTTACTACTTTAGAGTGACTGGCCTAATTAATTCCTTTAATGTTAAAACCAGCAATACACCATCATAGATCAACACGCTTCTTTTGTTCTTTTAACTCAAAGAGGAAACTGAGAGTGAGAAGTACACAATCCTTTCTCCAACCAAAGGAAAGGAATTTCTTCTAAAAAAATGTTTGTTTTTATGAAAATATTATGTTGCCTTTCCTAAAACATGATTATTTATAAATTTTAAATTTTTTTGGTCTATAAAAATTAGAGACCACTGAAAGGCACAGACAGCTCTAGAAAATGTACAGTGAAAATCAAGTTCTCGTCCCAGAAGGTATCAGCTACGTGCACAAGTAGCACAGCTCCTGCCAGCCTGGGTGATTTCAGTCACCATAGAAAGCTCACACCCTGGACTTTCCAAGTCCTGTCTTCAGGTTCAGAATAGTGACAACCAAAGTATTTTACATTATTCAAATTATTTATCAGGCAACAAAATATGTTAACTAGATGTTTCTCTCCATGTGTCAGTGGATAGTCTTCTCCATAGTGACATTTACAGTTGTCATTCAGCAGAGGACTACAAGAAGATGAACACAACTTTTCTCTGCAAATCTCTGAGTGTTCCCGCACCATGAACCTTTTTACTCTGACAGAGTAGAG
This sequence comes from Pterocles gutturalis, assembly GCF_000699245.1. Lineage (NCBI taxonomy): Eukaryota > Metazoa > Chordata > Aves > Pterocliformes > Pteroclidae > Pterocles > Pterocles gutturalis. The sequence goes on along the minus strand of NW_010147164.1, from coordinate 51,992 downwards.
AGCAGAAGTCTTTTTTTCACATATTTTTTTGCACCTTTGTTTGACTAAAAGAATAGCGGGTTTCAGTCTCTAGCTATGAAGCATACACCTTTCACTGAGAATAAAACTAAAAAAGCTTCAGCTTGGACCTGAGTGAAATCATAATAGGTTAGAAACCAAAATTCAAGAAAAATATTGGAATTGTTTAAAAATATATAAAAATCTATATGTTTCCAAATATGAGACGTGACTCATGTTTTATCAGAACTTGACATTTACCAATCACTGACGTGGTTTATCAGAAATTAATCTATGTTCGACATCAGCATTCTCTCTCTGTTCTCTCTATTACTATCTGAAACTGGACCTTTACTAACAAGTCACCAGAAAGGCTGTGGCAGATACGGAAAGGTGCAGCAGAGAGCAGAAGAAAGCAGGATGGATCAGACCTCAGCATTTATCCTTGTTGGCGAGCCTTAACATTCTTTCTTGCTCTAAGACTCCCAACAATGGCAACAAGGAGCACAAAAAAAACCCTGATGTTATTTTTTAAAATAATTATATCAGGACATCCTAATTCATTGTGCTCTGCCAGGAGACAGGAGTGGACAAACCAAAATTTCAAAATCTTCAAATTAACTCCGTGTGTTAAAAGGCTGCATGCACTATGGAGGGAAAGCACTGACATTTATTTTGTATAGTGGTGCATGTCTTGAGGGTAATTGCCACTGGAATACAATCCCCACTCTGTGTGTCAAACATTAATGTAAAATCAATCAGGAGCCACGTTTCCAACATTTTTCACGCACCTGTATTACCCCCTGGAGGGTTTTGCCACACTCAGCACCAGGCTCCCCCGGGACGCGGGAAGAGTCTCACTGCAGCCCTCCTGCTCGGCACAGCCTCGCTGCCCAGGGTCGGCGACAGCCCCCAGCATCTGCAGAGTGAAAGCACAAGGTGAGACAAAGATGATTCCTGGTAACTTTGCTGCTCTGTCAGCAAATCCTGAGAAACAGAAAGTATAAAGGTTGTTTTCCACAATATGAGCGATATCATAGTTTGAAATGACACAGTTGGAGTTGCTTTGTGACAAGCCTGGTGTTAAGACATGACAGAAATAAACCCACAAGAACAGCCATCCTGCCAAATACACTTAGACTTACATAAAAGCTTTGACTTGATAGCCCCCGATTTTTTTTTGACCTGTGAGAAAATGGTTTCCTTTCAAGCTCATTAGAAATTAATTTTTTCTTCACTTTATAGCTGAACTAGGTCTTTAACAGGCTCTACACTTCATTTTACCTCATGATGAGACACCACCAAAAACTTCTGAGTTAATCAAAATTGTCACAGTTATGGGGGATGGAGGAAGTCAAGCCAAAAAACCACAACACATCATTGCTCTCTGCAAACAAGCCATAGCAGATCTCCCTCCTTGTTTCCAGTCTCCTGAAACACTGCGCAGGCTGTCTCTCAGCTCGACATCACAAAGAAGTTCTCAGAGGAACTTTGTTTTCCTAAACAATGTGCATCTCTGTAAGTCATTGTCACCTTTCAAACCAAGATTTGAAAAGAATCCCACATATATGCTTAAAGGTATTTGAATATATAGGGGCGCAGTTCTAACACATTTCTTCTGGATCAGGCATTTGTATACCAACCTGCTATAACATATATAGTCAGCAAATTACTGCAGTCTATCATTCTCAAATTAAATTACAGTAGCTAAGGTAATTCCCTACTCCTGGTTGCTGATGTACCAAATCATTGCTCCTAAATATGGTGATCGTAGTGCTCATAAATACACTTGAACTCCCAGCTGGATCTTGCTCCTGGATATTTTGCTTCTGCACCTCAACCTTCCAAAGCATTTTATTGAGGCATATGGGAGAAAAAAGACAGCTAATTTCCATGGCACAGATGGGAAAAAAAACATTACCACAGCTCCTCACCTTCACTGACTGCAAAAGATACCATGCTTAATTATCACTGCCATGATATTAGATATTGTCTAGTCAAATAAGCTCAGTGCAAGGACTGTTCAGAGGAGCAGCTCCTGCATGTGTCACTACTGAAGATGAGGCGGCAAACATGACCCCAATATTGTATGAATCACATGCAGCAATTTCTACTGCTTCCTCAAGGAATCCACTCCACTCTCCTGCTAAAACTCAAAGACGAGAAAACTTACCTTCCTGGACTAACATATGTGTCTATTTTTTTAAAAACAAGATTTTCAGAAGAAAAAGGATAGCTGTGGAGAGATGACAGCATGTTTGGTCTCATCTGTGGATGCATACTGGCAGCAGATCCTGTATGCAGACACCAAATGAACTCATAAACTTGTGGGAGCCCATGTAGTTTGTTGCCTTCACTTTCATAAAAGAACAGCTTTTACAACAAAGGACCCTACAGACTGGAACTAAGCAAGCCTAAGGGAAGTTTTGAACCTACTGAATTTGTGTCATTGGGTCATAGCACATGATGCAAAGTCATCTAAAACATGATGGCACACACCCATTTCCTCACCACAAGAGATCTTTTCTGTTTTATTCAGCGCTCACAATGTTTCTGAAAACAGACTGCAGCTTCTCAAAGATTTGAGAGCACCTTATGAATCACTGCACAGAGAAGTCATTTCACCAACCAATGAAATACAACTTTGTTCAGGATGGCTGGTAGAAGAGGGTGTGTGTAAGTTATGGGCCTATGACTAAACAGGAGTTTGGCCAAAAGCAAGAGCTTACCATTTTGTAGTTGAGAGAATCCTGGATTACAGGTGCTTGTGAGAAAAACCTCCACAGAAAAAAAAATCTCTAGAGAGGTCATGCTATAGGTTTTATAATGGTGAAGGACCAAACAATCGCTTCTTGGAATCAAACCCACAGTTGAAGAAAAAAATAAGTATTTCAAAAATCAGTGCCTAGACACAATTCTCCCTCAAAGGTCAACTGGTGAATATAGGAC